>NC_057796.1:271405465-271698699 GCF_018294505.1 Triticum aestivum | reverse complement strand
CGCCCGGTCGCCGGACCCGCGCCGCACCCAAGCCAGCGAGCTCCCGCGCCATCTCCGACGACGCCGTCCCTGACCGCCGGCGCCTCCTCCCTCTCCGTCCAAGCTCCGGCCTCCTCCTCTCCATCCCCGGCGAACCCTGGCGAACCTCGGTTCGCATGCCAAACCCCAGATCCGTTTTGCGTGCTCTGTTCATCATGGCATATCTCATAGCATACTACTCCGTTTTGCGTGCACGATATATTGGAACGTTCATCATGAGATGCTCTTCATTTTGTTCCATTGTGCCATGCTCATTTGAGTTCATCTTGATGCCCAAATCTCTTATGCAAGAGTGCTATATGATGTTTACTGCTGTTACTTATCAGAACTTGATGTTTTGTTATTTTTGTTGCATTTGATGTGTGCATCTTATGGGCATGAGCTCTACATGTGTTTTGATTTATGCCATGCCATATTTACAGAGGTGTATGCCATGTATTTTTGTGATCTATGTGGTGACTAGCACAAGCATGCAAACTAGGCTTCGTGATGTTTCTGTTTTCAGGGACTTCGAATTTTGCCAAGTCTTTTACCTGCTGTTATTTCGTTGCCATGTATCCATGTGGCTACAGTGAGATCCATGCTTTTTTTGGGTATGTTCAGTAAGGATGTTTTGTAGATATAGTTGTGATCTATCCATCCATGCCCCTTTTTGCAATTATGGAGTGCCCTAGCATGTCCTAATCTTGCTCTACTTTTGCTATAAAATGTTCCTGGCAGAATGTTAACGTGATATTCAATTTTGCCAAGGTTGTTGTAGTTGATCCATACATGCAATGAACTTGCTCTTGCCATGGATAGCTTCATAAACATGACATCTTACTGTAGGTATGCTTGTTTTGTCATTAGTTGCTTTGTGATGAGTGAATAGAGCTCACAAAGATGCCTTCATAATGCTGTTAATGCCATGCTCTGTTTTCTGCTAAGTCCGAAACCTATTAACGAAACTTGCTATGTTTACATGGGTGCCATCATATCTTCTGATCATTTTTGGCTCATGGTCAGTAAGGGACTTTTGTTCTATGCTTTTAGTAGATTCATGCCATGCCTTGTTTTGCTATGATAAGGTCCTGTAGCATGTGTTTTGCTTGCTCTGAACATTGCTACCTGATGCTGTTTCAGCCATGTTCAGTATTTTCACCAAGTCTGTGAAACTGATATCTTTTGCACTTTTGCCATGCTTGTTTGAACCTATTATATTGTGGTCTAGCCATCGCTCACTGTTCATATTTTGTCAAGAATCTTCTGTAGGTCACTGTCATATGCTTTGTTGCTATGTTGGGTTGCTGTAGCATAGTTACTTGATGTATTCTAAGTGCTATCCTGCTGTTAATCACAGAATTATGTCATTTTTGTTTTGCTTGCCATTTGCAAACCGTGCATCCGTTTCCGGTGATCTTTATATCGTTTTCGAACGAAATCATCTCATCTTTCTAGTGGCATACTTGGTTTGCCAAGTTGATGACTTGTTCATGTTGCTTGTGCATTTCCCGTGATTGATTGTGGTTCCATTGCTTGTGTTGTTGCTGTGGGTAGAACCGGGAGACGAGTTCGTGAATGAGGAACCTGTTGAGTACGCTTACGGGATCAAGCTTTCGACAACTCTGAGAACCTTGCAGGCAAGATGACCATACCCTCGAAATCACTTCTATCTTTGCTTTGCTAGCTGTCTGTTCTATTGCTATGCTGCGCTACCTACCACTTGCTATATCATGCCTCCCATATTGCCATGTCAAGCCTCTAACCATCCTTTCCTAGCAAACTGTTGTTTGGCTAAGTTACTGCTTTTGCTCAGCCCTTCTTATAGCGTTGCTAGTTGCAGGTGAAGTTGAAGTTGGTTCCATGTTGGAACATGGATATTTTGGCATATCACAATATCTCTTATTTAATTAATGCATCTATATATTTGGTAAAGGGTGGAAGGCTCGGCCTTATGCCTAGTGTTTTGTTCCACTCTTGCCGCCCTAGTTTCCGTCATACCGGTATTATGTTCCTTGAGTTTGCGTTCCTTACGCGGTTGGGTGATTTATGGGACCCCCTTGACAGTTCACCTTGGATAAAACTCCTCCAGCAAGGCCCAACCTTGGTTTTACATTTTCCTACCTAAGCCTTTTTCCCTTGGGTTTTCGCGAGCCCGAGGGTCATCTTATTTAAACCCCCCGGGCCAGTGCTCCTCTAAGTGCTGGTCCAAACTAGAGCCACTTGCAGCGCCACCTCGGGGAAACTCGAGGTTTGGTTTTAGTTGTACGTAGTGTTCATCCGGTGTGCCCTGAGAACGAGATATGTGCAGCTCCTATTGGGATTTGTGGGCACATCGGGCGGCTTTGCTGGTCTTGTTTTACCATTGTCGAAATGTCTTGTAAACCAGGATTCCGAGACTGATCGGGTCTTCCCGGGAGAAGGTTTATCCTTCGTTGACCGTGAGAGCTTATAATGGGCTAAGTTGGGACACCCCTGCTGGATATTTATCTTTCGAAAGCCGTGCCCGCGGTTATGAGGCAAATGGGAATTTGTTAATGTCCGGTTGTAGAGAACTGGACACTTGACTTAATTAAAATACATCAACCGTGTGTGTAGCCGTGATGGTCTCTTTTCGGCGGAGTCCGGGAAGTGAACACAGTCTTGTTTATGTATGAACGTAAGTAGTTTCAGGATCACTTCTTGATCATTTCTAGCTTCGCGACCGTTGCGTTGCTTCTCCTCTCGCTCTTCTTTGCGTATGTTAGCCACCATATATGCTTAGTGCTTGCTGCAACTCTACCTCATTACCCCATCCTTTCCTACAAGCTCAAATAGTCTTGATCTCGTGGGTGTGAGATTGTTGAGTCCTCGTGAC
This sequence comes from Triticum aestivum, assembly GCF_018294505.1. Taxonomy (NCBI): domain Eukaryota; kingdom Viridiplantae; phylum Streptophyta; class Magnoliopsida; order Poales; family Poaceae; genus Triticum; species Triticum aestivum. The sequence goes on along the minus strand of NC_057796.1, from coordinate 271,695,824 downwards.
TCACAGATTCTACCAAAACAGTTGCAGGTGCCGACGATACCAGTGTAGATAACACAACCGAGCTCAAGTGGGAGTTCGACGAGGAACGTGGTCGTTACTATGTTTCGTTTCCTGATGATCAGTAGTGGAGCCCAGTTGGGACGATCGGGGATCTAGCATTTGGGGTTATCTTATTTTCATTTGGATTTGACCGTAGTCGGTCTATGTGTGGATTTTGGATGATGTATGAATTAATTTATGTATTGTGTGAAGTGGCGATTGTAAGCCAACTCTCGTTATCCCATTCTTGTTCATTACAAGGGATTGTGTGAAGATGACCTTTCTTGCGACAATACCTACAATGCGGTTATGCCTTTAAGTCGTGCCTCGACACGTGGGAGATATAGCCGCATCATGGGCGTTACACTTGCGCGCCTGATGTATGTGTGTGAAAGTGTGGTGAATCTAATATGTATGAATGGATGCATCGCTGCTTTATCTGTTTGCAATTTTTTTCTTATTAGCAGATGAACTCAGTTGAATCAATGCATCTGCTGTGTTTGTCAGGTATCAGTAAAATTTCTACGAAAACTGTAGTGGCAAAAGCAAAACAAAAAACCAAGGGCAATATTGTCTTTGCCCTGCTTCATTTGGTCAAACTGTGCCTTGACCTGACAGAATGGCATTTGTGATGCATTGCCAAAATTAAGAGTGGCAAAAATGAGATGTAAAATGTTAGAGTGGCATAAGCAAAATTGGCAAAAGCTAGAGTGGCAAAAACAAAGTTTTTCCTTACGTTTTAATTGTCTACCAACATAAGCATTGAAGTTTTCTTGTTTGACAACAAAATTATCAAACTCATCTAAGCATTGGCTAGCAGACTTATAACGAGGAATATCACCTTCATCAAATCTATAAAGAGAATTTACATTTACTACCTGTGTCGGGTTATCAAGACCATGTGTTTCTTCAATAGGTAATGGATTAAAATCATGTATTTCTTCAACAGGCAGTAAATTAAGACCATGTATTTCTTCAACAGGAGGTAAATTCTTAACATCTTCAGCTTTTATACCTTTTTCTTTCATAGATTTCTTTGCCTCTTGCATATCTTCAGGACTGAGAAATAGAATGCCCCTTTTCTTTGGAGTTGGCTTAGGAGTTGGTTCAGGAAGTGTCCAATTATTTTCATTAGTCAACATATTATTCAATAGAATTTCAGCTTCATCTGGTGTTCTTTCCCTGAAAACACAACCAGCACAACTATCCAGGTGGTCTCTAGAAGCATCGGTTAGTCCATTGTAAAAGATATCAAGTATTTCATTTTTCTTGAGAGGATGATCAGGCAAAGCACTAAGTAATTGGAGAAGCCTCCCAAAAGCTTGTGGGAGACTCTCTTCTTCAATTTGCACAAAATTATATATTTCCCTTAAAGCAGCTTGTTTCTTATGAGCAGGGAAATATTTAGCAGAGAAGTAATAAATCATATCCTCGGGACTACGCACACAACCAGGATCAAGAGAATTAAACCATATCTTAGCATCACCCTTTAATGAGAACGGAAATATCTTAATGATATAATAGTAGCGAGTTTTCTCATCATTAGTGAACAGGGTGGCTATATCATTTAATTTAGTAAGATGTGCCACAACAGTTTCAGATTCATAGCCATAGAAAGGATCAAATTCAACCAAAGTAACTATATCAGGGTCGACAGAGAATTCAGAGCATAAGCAGGATCATATTTCATTCTAGCATTCAGAGTTTTTTGTTTTAGCTTAGCTAATAATTTCTTCAGATCACTTCTATCATTGCAAGCAAGAAAGTCTCTAGCAGTTTCTTCATCCATAACATAGCCCTCAGGCACAACAGGCAATTCATATCTAGGGGGAGTGTCTTCATCATCACTTTCATCAATATTATCAGTTTCAATAATTTCATTCTCTCTAGCCCTAGCAAGTTGTTCATCAAGAAATTCACCAAGTGGCACAGTAGTATCAAGCATAGAAGTAGTTTCATCATAAGTATCATGCATAGTAGAAGTGGCATCATCAATAACATGCGACATATCAGAATTAATAGCAGAAGCAGGTTTAGGTGTCGCAAGCTTGGTGAATCAAGTGCAGAGCTAGATGGAAGTTCCTTACCTCCCATCGTAGTTGAGGGATAAATTTTTGTTTTCGCGTCTTTCAGGTTCTTCATAGTGACCAGCAGATATAAATCCCAAGTGACTCAAGGAATAGAGCTATGCTCCGTGGCAATGGCGCCAGAAAATAGTCTTGATAACCCACAAGCATAGGGGACCGCAATAGTTTTCGAGGGTAGAGTATTCAACCCAAATTTATTGATTTGACACAAGGGGAGCCAAAGAATATTCTCAAGTATTAGCAGTTGAGTTGTCAATTCAACCACACCTGGATAACTTAGTATCTGCAGCAAAGTATTTAGTAGCAAAGTAGTATGGAAGTAACGGTAACGGTAGCAAAAGCAATATTTTTGGGTTTTGTAGTGATTGTAACAGTAGCAACGAAAAAGTAAATAAGCGAAGAACAATATGTGAAAAGCTCGTAGGCATTGGATCGGTGATGGAGACTTATGCCGGATGCGGTTCATCATGTAATAGTCATAACATAGGGTGACACAGAACTAGCTCCAATTCATCAATGTAATGTAGGCATGTATTTAGACTATAGTCATACGTGCTTATGGAAAAGAACTTGCATGACATGTTTTGTCCTACCCTCCCGTGGCAGCGGGGTCCTAGCGGAAACTAAGGGATATTAAGGCCTCCTTTTAATGGAGTACCGGACAAAAGCATTAACACATAGTGAATACATGAACTCCTCAAACTATGGTCATCACCGGGAGTGGTCCCGATTATTGTCACTTCGGGGTTGCCGGATCATAACACATAGTAGGTGACTGTAGACTTGCAGGATAGGATCAAGAACTCACATATATTCATGAAAACATAATAGGTTCAGATCTGAAATCACGGCACTCGGGCCCTAGTGACAAGCATTAAGCATAGGAAAGTCATAGCAACATCAATCTCAGAACATAGTGGATACTAGGGATCAAACCCTAACAAAACTAACTCGATTACATGATAAATCTCATCCAACCCATCACCATCCAGCAAGCCTACGATGGAATTACTCACGCACGGCGATGAGCATCATCAAATTGGTGATGGAGGGTGGTTGTTGATGACGACGACGACGACAGATTCCCCTCTTCGGAGCCCCGAACAGACTCTATATCAGCCTTCCCGAGAGAGTTTAGTGCTTGGCGGCGGCTCCGTATCGTAAAACGCAATGAATCTTTCTCTGATTTTTTTCTCCCCGAACACGAATATATGGAGTTGGAGTTGTGGTCGGTGGAGCTCCAGGGGGCCCACGAGGCAGGGGGCACGCCCAGGGGGGCAGGCGCGCCCCTCACCCTCGTGGAAAGGGTGTGGGCCCCTGGCCTTGATTCTTTTGCCAGTATTTTTTATTATTTCCAAAAATAATCTCCGTGAAGTTTCAGGTCATTCCGAGAACTTCTGTTTCTGCACAAAGATAACACCATGGCAATTCTGCTGAAAAAAATGTCAGTCCGGGTTAGTTCCATTCAAATCATGCAAGTTAGAGTCCAAAACAAGGGCAAAAGTGTTTGGAAAAGTAGATATGACGGAGACGTATCAGCAGCCGCCATGGCCCCCAAATCCACCAAGGGCAAGGGAGTGGCTAAGGATGCCGGGGCGTCGGAGTAGCCGGAGAGCGAGTCGGCGGCGGGGCGGATGCAGCTCGCCTACTTCCCCTCGACGGTCGACGTGTTCGAACTCCAGGACTGCTTCAAGCCCTTATGGGGGTGCAAGATGGGGGGGGAGACGACGGGGCATCCAGCCACGCACATCATCCCCGCCAATTGCGCCAAAGCCGCCCCGAATCGGTACCCGTTCTTCCTCGATTACTTTTCTTGCGGCCTTTGCCCCCCTTCTCTGATTTCTTCAACGACATCATGCACAATTTTGGATTCCACCTTCTGGATTTTACTCCAAACGCCGTGGCGTGCATGGCTCTGTTCGGCCATCTCTGTGAGGGCTTCGCCGGAGTCCTTCCCAACACGGCGCTCTTCCGCCATTAATTTTATCCTCGCATCCAGAAGGGAGGTGCCATCTCTGGTTGCGTCACTTGGATCCCAAGGTCCAAAGGGACGTACCCGGAGGGCGCCCAGAAGGAGAGGTGGGAAGAATGGCGGGGACGGTGGTGCTGGATTGAGGAGGACGACCCACAGGAGTTCTGCCGGGTCCGCCTGGCGCCACCGGTTCGTAGGAATGACTGGGGCGACGTCGACGCCCAGGATGACAAGCTCGAGATCGCCACCACCAGGATCCTCTGCCTCACCCTTGCCGGGCTTACCCTGGAGATGATTGGGGCAGATTTCCTCCGCCGCCGAATTGCTCCTTTGCACAACAAGGGGAGGCCGGCCTGGCTCTTCCAGAACGCGGCTGACATCATGAGGCTTCACCCTGGCCTCAACCACAACTTCACGGTGATGGGGCAAGCCCACTTCTGCCAGTGGATCTTTCAGCTCAACGTGAACCGCGAAGGCAGGGCCGAGAGGTCTGGCAAGGTTGCGAAGGCCGACGCGAAGGCCGGCAAGGTCGCCAAGGGGCCCCTGTTTGGGTTGCCGGTGGGGGTGGTCCTGCCGAGCAACAACTCGCGCCAGACCGACATCATCGCCATGATGCCGGACTGCAACGCGCACGGTCCCGTCCCGAGTTGGGCCGCGCCGCCGGAGGAGCAGGTACAGGAGTTCTTCGACAAATTGGCAGAGGTGTATGTCCGCAACGAGCCGCTGCTCATCCAGGACACCACCCAGGCCGAGCTGGATTACATCGCCGCCAGGGCCGCGGAGGCGGAGCTCGCCAGGCAGGCCGGCACCGCCGGCAGCGTGGAGGACGAGGTCGCGGCAGCCACAGAGGAGAAGGAGCTCGCCCAGTGGGCGGAATCCGCTGGAGAGGCCAGCAGCGCCGGCACCGGGGCCCCTCTCATCGAAGACGTGCCGGACGAGTCGTCGCAGGAGGAGGAGGAGGAGGAGGAGGCCGAGGCCTTCGACCCTCCAGCCACGGGGAGAGGGCGAGTTCTACGACGGGCCACCTCTGGTGAGCCGGTCCGGCCCGGCAAGGCCATGCAACCGCAACAAGCCCAGGAGACGTCCGCACGCGAAACGAGGGCCGCGGCGGCGAAGAAAGTGGTGAAAACCGCGGTGGCGAAGAAGAAAGCATCTGCCTCTTCTTCGTCCAAGTGCGCTTAGACCCCACCTCCTTCCCCTCCTCCGGCAGATGTCAACGCGGGGGTCGTCTTTGACTTCGGGTCCCTCAGCCCAAGGAGGAAAAGGAATGCATCAAAGGAGGAGGAGGAGGAGGAGTAAGCTTCTTGTTCCCTTCCCCCTTTTTGTCATCTCCGTTTCCTCAAACTGTGCCGCTTATCTTGAATTGTTTTCATTTTTGCAGGGACATGGAGATGCTTGCCCAGAGGGTGAAGAGGGCCAGGACTTCGACGGGCGGCCAGCCCCCGGCAGGCGCTTCCGGCACACCGCTGGTGGTGTTGAGCAGCCCGGTCAGCAGCCCCCGGCCCAGCCCCCGGCGTAAGTTCATCACTCGCCCTTCGTCAACGTCTGTTGGGGGCACGATCACCTGGTGCTGACCGTGCCCTGATCGTAGGAGGAGGACAGCAGCAGGAGGAGCCACAGAGGGCTACCCCCAACACGCCGCCCCCATCGACCACGTTGCCCCGAGGGGCGTCCCCGGCAAGGGCGCCAAGCACCGAGCCCATGCACATAGAGGAGGAGGAGGCGAACTCGGGCGCTGGTGGCTTTGCCTCGGCGCCAAATGTTGGCGGGGGGGACCTCTGCTTCCTAGCCCGGTACAGGTAAGCCACTCGCCTTTCGTCCCCGTTTGCTTTTTCCTCTTTCTGAATCCTGGTCTTGGCCTCGCCTCATCCCCTTCTCGGTATCCAGATCCCCCTTCGGTGGACCCAGAGGACTTAGACACCGTCATTGAGGACGTCACCAAGGCCGCCAAGGCAGAGGCCGAGGAGATCGCCGCCGAGGAGGCCGCCAAGGGCGTTGCTGAGGACGCCGCCAAGGGGTCTGCCGGGGAGCCCGGCAAGGGGCCTGCCGGGGAGCCCGGCAAGTCCGCTATCGAGGAGGAGGTGGTTGATGACCAGCCTTCCTCCTCCGCTGCCTCTGGCTCCTGCAGGTATCTGAAGGTGAGCGACGACCTTTTCGTCCACCTCCCAGGAACGTCGAGCTCCAGGGCGCCCATCGAGGGAGAGGTGTTCGACGAGGAGGTGCTTGCCGCCGCTGGGCTCGAAGTTGTTGACGAGCCGAGCACCGGCGGCGATGGTTCTCAGGAGGAGCGGCTTTCCATGACATGGGCGCCAACTTCCGGAAGCTCCAGGCGCTCCATCGCGCCCGCCTGGACAAGGCCAAGTCCGGGATGGCAACGGTGGACAAGGCGGAGGCGGGCCTCAAGGGACGCGTCGCCGAGACGCAAACTTAGTTCCGCCAAGCTTGTGAGGAGCTGAAGGCCGCCCAGGGCAAGCTGGCCAAGCGTGATGTGGAGCTCACCATGAAGCACGCCGACATAGAGAAGGCCCAGGAGACGGCGAAGAACCTGGCCGTCGCAGCCGAGGCCACTCGAACTTAGCACCAGGCCGCGCTGGACTCCCAGGAGGAGGACCTTGCCGCTCGCGAGGAGAAGCTTGCCGCAACGCTCCGCGGCAAGGATGAGGAGGTGGAGAAGCTCGTCGTGCAGCGGACCCGGGAGCTGGAGCAGAGGCATAGGGAGGCACTCGATGCTCAGGCTCTGGTTCACACTGGCAAGGTGAAGGAGCTGGAGGTGGAGCGGGACGGGCTGAGGGACCAGGCCCAGAAGCTGGCCAAGGAGAAGGACACGCTCAACAGTGCCCTGATTGAGGCGCAGAGTGCGGTCCTCAGCAGGGCTGGGGAGCTCTACAAGGCCAACAACTCCATTAAAGACCTCAAGCTGAAGCTGGAGGGTCTCGAGGGGATGTTGTCGGAGAGCAAGGCTCGGGAGGAGACCCTGACCAAGGATCTGGAGAACGAGAAGCAGCTGCGGAAGAACGAGACCGCCAACCACAAAGACTTTGTGGAGGGTGAGAATCGCTAGATCGGCCGCCTTGAAGACGTCGCCGGCAGGATCACCACGCAGCTGGCAACCATGTGGATGCCAACTGTGAGGTACGCTCCGGATCGCAGCACGACTCCCAACGCTAGGCTGACCCTGTTCTTTGAGGGTGTTCTTGGAGCCCTGGAGCATTTCCACTCCACCAGGGCGACTTTCCTGGCCAATGAGGCCCGGAGGCTTTGTCGGGGTGCCATGACCAAGGTTCACACCAAGCTGGTATACTGGAATCCCAACCTCGACTTCGATGTTGCGCTGGAGAGCTTGCCGGAGGGTGTGGACCTCGCGCCGCTCAAGGAGCGTATCGAGCCCATCATCAGCGGCATCGATGGAATCCAGAGGGTAGAGGGCCAGCGCCGGGACTAGGCACCCCGCTTCTTATCGTCGCTGCAGGTTCAGGACCAAGAAAATTTCTATCTTTAGTTAGAACCGCAGCAACAATTGATGTAATATAACTCTGCAGTACTTTTGAATCAGTGCATGTTATTTTCCTGTTAAATTTCTCTCTCTGTATGTCCACCCTACGTTAATCGGGTAGGCTTGCCGACGCGTAACCCAGGGCGCGCCGCCTCGAGGACGGATCCTTGATAGCCTGTCGGGTGTGCTTGCTGCCGGGCGAACCACCTTACCGCCCTCAACGCGGCCGCTCGAACTATCAAGCTTGACTCGAGTCAGAATCGAGAGTGTTGCCAGTTACGGAAGGCTACCCTGCCACTCTCGACGCGGCCGCTTGAGCTGTTGAGCGGACTCGAAACAGAACAAGGGCGTTGCCAATCGCGGGAGGGCCCCTTTGCGTGTAGGTTTTCCATACAAAGGACGAGATCTCCGAGGGGAATAACCTTATATAAAAAGGAAATATTTAAAGTCCGGCATGACTTAGCATTCCTGTCGCCGTACTGGCGCCCTTCGTGCTCGCAGGCGGCGCCGTCCTCTTGGCCGTCTTCTTCCTTAGAAACCATGGCCACGAGGAAGTGCTAAGCTGGTTGCTAAAACAGATTCTCACAACTGTGCCCCCCTACCTGGTGCGCCATAGATGTCGGTGAGAATGACACCTATGGGATCACTGGGATCTCTTCTACGGTCGGCGGGCGCGGGTCATGAGAAGAGCAGGTTTAGGAGCCAGCACACGGATCGTTTACCCAGGTTCGGGCCGCGAGGATGCGTAAGACCCTAGTCCTCCTTTGGTGGATGTGTTTCAGAGTATCCTTGAGCTCTCGAACTAGCTACAGTGGCTGCGTAGTTCCAAAGAGCCGAATCCCTCCCCTGGTCGCCTCAGGCCTCCTTTCATAGGAAAATGGGTTGCCATAGGGGCACACAGGAGGTGGAAAGGCCTACAGTGCACGAGCTTATCGCACGGCATTGCGGGATAAAGTGCATTAAATGCGCTACTTAGGTGTCCATTAGCTTTATCGGGGACGGGAACGAGGCCCATCCCGTCCGTCGCCGCTCCGCCTCGCTTCGACATGCGCCCAGGCCAGCGGTGCATGCAGCGCCATGTAGGTAGGCAGGCTGCTGAGGTGGCGCGGTGGTAGGACCTTCACGAAGATCTGCATGCCACCACGCAGGTGCTTGCTGAGTTGGCCTGGAAGCCGCATGTTGCCACGCAGGCGCCTGCCCAGCTGGTTGGGCTGGCAGCTGCATGCGAACGGCGAAAGAGTCTTGGCTGGCGCGGGCCTGGCAGTGGCCCCGCTGATGCCTTTGGCAAGGGTCTTGCCGGGGGTCCGGCAAGGGTCTTGCCGTGGCGTCGCAGTTGTCCCCGGCAAGGCGCTTGCCGGGGGTCTTGTGGATTCCCTCGGCTGGGATCCCGCCGAGGGTCGCCGTCTTCTAGTCCTCATCTGATCTCACATGTTTATGATCTTGACGAAGATCTACATGCCACCATGGAGGTGCCTCCCGAGCCCTGGTTCCAATGTAGTTGTCGACGGTGTCGGAACCTTTGGGCTCAAGGGCGGCTCGCTCTGCTGGTGTTGGGCAAGTTGCCCCGGCAAGGTTCTTGTCGGGGCCGCGGAGGCCGCCCCGGCGAGGGTCTTGCCGGGGGAATCCACCTCGCCCCTTTGCTCTCCTGCGCTTCTGGTCTTGGCGTTGCCTCTTGTCGCCTTGTGTCTTCGGCTTCTCTCCAGCTTCCCTCCTTTGCCCTGCTAAGTGTGGCCGCGGCGCGTGGCTCTGACTGCCCGTGCACAAGTAAAGGGGTCAAAAGGAGAGCCCCTACTTTTGTACACCGACATGCTTGAAGCAAGATGATATAATGTAGAGAGAATAAGACCATGCAATATGTTCAAACCCCGTCGTTTTACCCTTACTAGCAACAACACAACACGTTCCTTGCAACTCCTCCTGTCATAGAGTAAGGACACCACAAGATTGAACCTACTACTATGCACCACTCACTCTGATGATCTACTCATTAACTTGGCCAAAGAAAACCCATAGATCGAAAGCATACATATCTATAAAATTACACATAAATAAATCTCAGATAGGATTCAAATACTTTCAATGAATAATCCGATTATAAACCCACAATTCATCGAAACCCAACAAACGCACCGCACAAAATAAATTAGATTGATCTCAGATGAGATCATTGCATTGAATATCATAAAAAGGAGAAAGAGTCATCTACATACTGCTATGGACCCTAAGGTCATGTGGGAACTACTCACACATCATTGCGGAGGCAACCAAGTCGATGAAGATAGCCTCCCCAACGGTCCTCCCTATGGCAGAGAACCGAAAAAGGCCTCTAGATGGGATCATGGAAGAACAGAGGCTTGCGGCAGCAGAAGAATTGTTCCAGGACTTGGTACTGAGGTTTCTGATTATTAGGGAATTTATAGGGCTAGAATTAGGTCAGACAGAGCAGAAGAGGGGGGGCACAAGGCACCTGGGCATGCGCTACCCCCCAGGGCACACCCCTTGCCTTGTGGCTCCGACTTGCATCATCTGGTCTCCTCCCGAAACTTCCAAGGTCCCTTCTGGTCCAGAAAAAACGTCACAAAGTTTCATTGTGTTTGGACTTAGTTTGGTATGGATTTTCTAGAAAACCAAAAACATGCAGAAAATAGCATCTGGCACTGGGCATTGAGTTAATGCTACTTGTAAACTGCGTTGGGATTTTCCCTGAAGAGGAGAGGAGATGCAGTACAATAGAGATAAGTATTTCCCTCAGTGAGAACCAAGGTTATTGAACCAATAGGAGAACCAAGCGAACTCCCCTTAGCAGCACTTGCACACACAAAAGCAAATACTTGCACCCAACGCGGGCAAGAGGGTTGTCAATCCCCTTAAACTCGTTACTTGCAAGGATCAAATCTTGTATAGGTAGATAGATAAATTGTAAAACAAAATAAAAGTAAATAAATTGCAGCAAAGTATTTTTAGTTTTTATGATATGGTAAAAGTAGACCCGGGGGGCCATAATTTTCACTAGAGGCTTCTCTCTCAAACACATAGCATACGGTGGGTAAACAAATTACTGTTGGGCAATTGATAGAAAAGCGCATAGTTATGATGTTATTCATGGCAATGATCACACGACATCAATCCAGCAAAGACGGACTGGAAGAAGAATGGGAAGGTTGTGCCCTCCCGCAGGGCGGATGGGCGTGACGCCAGCCAGATCTTCGTCGCCCCGTGCTCGTTGTGGGCGCTGGCCGTCATCGGTCGCACCTTATCCAAGCCCTCCTCGTTGACGATGATGGAATTCAGCAACATCGGGCCCGGCCCTGGCGCAACCGCCTTCCCCTTTCCTTTCTTGGGAACCATGGTGGCGGAAGTAGAGGAGCAGTGTGCATGAAGGCAAAGAGGGAGATGAGAAGAAAATGATGAGCCCGTGCCCTGCGCAGGAAGGCTTTATGACCAAGGTGGCGGTTACCGAGGCATCATGGGAAGTGGGGGCATCCTCGTCCGGCCGTGCTGCCATGCGTCCCTTCCTAGGCCCGACAGTTTTAGGCCCCGCATCATTTCATCCCCACCCCCAACGGGCGAAACGGGCGCGCCGCAGGCCCGGGGGCTACTGTCGCCCTAGTGGAAACTAGGGTACCAAGGGCCACCTGCCTATGGCCCAGGAAGGGCCCCGTGCCCCAACTCATGAGGCAGCCCACCAGTGGGTGCCACGGGCCAGCAGGCTCGCGAGGGCCCTGCCCCGCGAGGGGTTTGCTTCTATGAAGGACTTCACCGAAACTACCATCACAGCGAGCTACCTCGCGAGGCCTCCCTCACGAGGCGCCCTCTCTCAAGGCCACCCGAGGAGCCATGCGGCGCGGGTGTCGTCCGTCACACGGGTGATGTTGACAAAGCAGAGGCCAGCCTGCACAGCCAGGACATGTTCCCCTTTGGTGCTAAGGGAGCAGCTGTGCGTACCTTCCCCCAAAGTAAGTCCGAAAGGTCTCCCCTTAGGTGATAGAAGACCAAGACGGTGGCACGGCAGGACGAAGGTCATCGTGGAGCCCCTGGCGCGTCATGGGCAACGCCTTTTGTAGGAGAAGACCACCTTTCATTGAGAGAAGCACCGGTGCATGTCCCCTTTCAAAGTTCCGCTTTGTGGTAGCCCTTTCCCGCTCATATTTTCGAGGAAGAGGCCCAATGCATCTATATAAGGGACAATGTGGCCACCATAGCAAAGGATCGACTCCTGCCCAAACCCTAGCGCCATTGCTAGCATCAAAAGAGCTTTGGCTCACCTTGTAGTTCCAAGAGCATTGTCCACAAGCAATACAACCGAGCAGGAGTAGGGTATTACACCGCACAGTGGGCCGAACCTGGGTAGCTCGTTGTGTGCTCATCACGCCTAGCTCAATCCTTGTAGACGCAAAGCTAGGCCCCCAGAGCTCGAACCAGGGTTTTTGGAGGATTTCCCGTGGCTCAGAATTAATCCCCAGGCAAGTTGTTTTGATTGGTCCTATTTATGCATGGCAAAAGGTAACCATCATAGTTCACCCACCTTCCGAACCGTTTTTGCGCCAAGGCCAGCCGCCACCGACCCGCACACACCGAGCGACTGTTATTGTTGTCCCGATCCTAGCCCGTACATCCCTCTGATGGAGGAGGATGGCTTTATGAAGTACTACCTTTGTTCCTATATATAAGATATTTCAGTGGTTCAATATTGTAGGAACGAAGTATGTCTACCAGAGGGGGGGTGAATGGGAGTTTTAAAATTTCTTCGGAAAAATCAAAACTCTCAGAACCGAGCAGCGGAGCGAATGAAAAACAAACTACACAGAGCTAAAACTAAGCACCGAACAGAAACTGAAACATGCATTGAGAATCAGATGAAGGAAAAACAGATCGAACATAAACATGGGTAGCAGAGGAAACCATTGATGCTCGATGGCGACAGGGTACTTGTTCAACTAGTTCGTCCTTCTGCACAAGGACTACATCTGGTTGGAGGGGGCGTGACTTAACACGGAAGATAAACTCTCTTCACCCTATTCTCCTCGACAGTTGGTTCGTCAACCAATGACGATTACTCGTGGTAGATACTTGAGGCGATCTCCAAACCTTTATAGACTTCTTCTTCGAGAACCACAATCACTCTTGGTCTCTGAAGAAATTGACACCTAACTGTCTAGAGAGTTTGCAGCTCTCAAGAGTAATAGGCGGAGCGTCCTGGACTTAGATTCGAGTGATGCTGAACCAGTATCTAATTCTTCGGCTCTAGGGGGTTTTCTCTTGGTGGATTTTAAACTCAAATCGCTCAGAGAGGGGGGTTGCTCAACAATCTTCTCAGAATCAAACGAAGCAGCCACCGAACAAAGCGACGCGGGATGGCTATTTATAGTAGCAGCCTTCCCTGGTGGGAAATGACCATTTTGGACACGCGGTCCAGCCAATCACTACTGTAGGATGTTGATATGTCTCCAACGTATCTATAATTTTTTTATTGTTCCATGCTGTTATATTATCATTCTTGGATGTTTTATAATCATTTCATAGTCATTTTATATCATTTTTTGGTACTAACCTATTGACATAGTGCCAAGTGCCAGCTGTTGTTTTTTGCATGTTTTTTTACATCGCAGGAAATCAATACCAAATGGAGTCCAAACGCAGCGAAACTTTTTGTGGATTTTTTATGGACCAGAAGACATCCAGTGGGCCGAAGAAGCACCTCGGGGGTGCTCCAAGGGGAGCACCGATACGTACATTTTGCATCATGTTTTCCTACTGTTATTTATGATGTTTTTATGCATAATAATGCTTTTGGAGTAATTCTAATGCCATTTCTCTCATAATATGCAAGGTACACATAAAGAGGGAGAATTCCAGCTGCTGGAAATATGGACCTGGAAAAGCTACGTCAGGGTACCTATTGTGCATAACTCCAAACAAGCTGAAAATTTACGGAGAATGTTTATGGAATATATGAAGAATATTGGAGCCAATAAGTACCAGAGGGGCCCCACCAGGTGGGCACAACCCACCTGGGCGCGCTAGGGAGCCCAGGCGCGCCCTGGTGGGTTGTGCTCACCCAGGCCCACCTCCGGTGCCCAACTTATGGTATATAAGTCATTTTGACCTAGAAAAAATAAGGAGAGGACTTTCGGGATGGAGCGTAGCCGTCTCAAGGTGGAACTTGGGCAGAAGCACTTTTGCCCTCCGGTGGAGCGATTCCATCGGGGGGAACTTCCCTCCTAGAGGGGAAATCATCGTCATCATCATCACCAACAACTCTCCTATCTTGGGGAGGGCAATCTCCATCAACATATTCAACAGCACCATCAGATCTCAAACCCTAGTTCATCTCTTGTGTTCAATCTTGTTATCGGAACTATAGATTGGTGCTTGTGGGTGACTAGTAGTGTTGATTACATCTTGTAGTTGATTACTATATGGTTTATTTGGTGGAAGATTATATGTTCAGATCCAATATGCTGTTTAATACCCCTCTGATCTTGAGCACGATTATCATTTGTGAGTAGTTACTTTTGTTCTTGAGGTCACGGGAGAAATCATGTTGCAAGTAATCATGTGAACTTGATATGTGTTCGATATTTTTATGGTATGTATGTTGTGATTCCCTTAGTGGTGTCATGTGAACGTTGACTACATGACACTTAACCATATTTGGGCCTAAGGGAATGGATTGTGGAGTTGTTATTAGATGATGGGTTGCGAGAGTGACAAAAGCTTAAACCCTAGTTTATGCGCTATTCCGTAAGGGACCGATTGGATCCAAAAGTTTAATGCTATGGTTAGAATTTCTTCTTAATACTTTTCTTGTACTTGCGGATGCTTGCGGGAGGGTTAATCATAAGTAGGAGGTTTGTTCAAGTAAGAACAGCACCTAAGCACCGGTCCACCCACATATCAAATTATCAAAGTAGTGAACACAAATCGAACCAACATGATGAAAATGACTAGATGAAATTCCCATGTACCCTCAAGAACACTTTGCTTACTATAAGAGACCGTTTTGGCCTGTCCTTTGCCTCAAAAGGATTGGGCTATCTTGTTGCACTTTTGTTACTATTATCATTACTTGCTCGTTACAAATTATCTTGCTATCAAACTACTCTGTTTCTTACAATTTCAGCACTTGCAGACATTACCTTGCTGAAAACCACTTGTCATTTCCTTCTGCTCCTTGTTGGGTTCGACACTCTTACTTATCGAAAAGAGCTACAATTTATCCCATATACTTGTGGGTCATCAAGCACAACCCACCAGGGTGTGCCTGGAGGCCCAGGCGCGCCCTGGTGGGTTGTACCCACCTCGGGTGCCTCCCAAACCGCCTCTTTACTCTATAAATACCCCAAAATTCCAGAAACCCTAGGGGATTTGAAGAAAATCAATTCTAGCCGCCGCAAGATCCAGAATCACCAGATCCAATCTAGACACCATCACGGAGGGGTTCATCATATCCATTGGTGCCTCTCCGATGATGCGTGAGTAGTTCTTTGTAGACCTACGATTCCGTAGTTAGTAGCTAGATGGCTTCGTCTCTCTTTTGATTCTCAATACAATGGTCTCTTGGAGATCCATATGATGTAACTCTTTTTGCGATGTGTTTGTTGGGATCAGATGAACTTTGAGTTTATGATCAAATCTATCTTTTTATCCATGAAAGTTATTTGAGTCTTCTTTGATCTCTTATATGCATGATTGCTTATAGCCTCGTATTTCTTCTCCGATATTTGGGTTTTTTTTGGCCAACTTGATCTATTTATCTTGCAATGGGAAGAGGTGCTTTGTGATGGGTTCGATCTTACGGTGCTTGATCCCAGTGACAGAAGGGGAACCGACACGTATGTATCGTTGCTATTAAGCATAACCAGATGGGGTCTATTTCTACATAAATAGAACTTGTCTACATCATATCATCATTCTTATTGTATTACTCCGTTTTTCCATGAACTTAATACACTAGATGCATGCTGGATAGCGGTCGATGTGTGGAGTAATAGTAGTAGTGCAGGCAGGAGTCGGTCCACTAATCTTGGACGTGATGCCTATATAATGATCATTGCGTGGATATCGTCATCATTATTTGAAGTTCTATCAATTGCCCAACAGTAATTCGTTTACCCACTGTTTGCTATTTTTCTCGAGAGAAGCCACTAGTGAAATCTACGGCCCCGGTTCTCTTTCTCATTATATTTGCCTTTGCGATCTATTTTTATTTGCTTTTATATTCAGATCTATTAAACCAAAAATACAAAAATACCTTGCTGCAATTTATTTTATCTCGCGTTCCCGCGAGATCTATCTATCAAATTATTACTACTTTCTCATGTCTGTTTGCCAATTTCTGGCGCTGTTACCCGAAAGGGATTGACAACCCCTTTAACACGTCGGTTGCAAGTATTTGTTATTTGTGTGCAGGTGTTGTTTATGTAGTGTTGCTTGGTTCTCCTACTTGTTCGATAACCTTGGTCTCATCACTGAGGGAAATACATACCGTCGTTGTACTGCATCATCCCTTCCTCTTCGGGGAAATGCCGACATAGTCTAGCAGACATCAAAAGGATTTTTTGGCGCCATTGCCAGGGAGACATCATCAACATCTACCAGGTTCCTAATCACAAATCTCACCTCCTTGCAATTTACATTATTTTCCATTTTCATCTCATTTTCATCTCCCCCACTTCACAAAAAATTGCCTTTTTATTTGCCTTCTTTTTCGTTCACCTTTGTCGTTCGATCTTTTGTTTTCTTGTTTTGCCATGTCTTCTATTTGCTTGCATCTTTCCTTGCTAAAAATCAATTGATATGGATCCTCACGCACTTGCTAATCTTTTCAAGAGATCCAATTATGATGAACCCATTGCTAGTGAATTGAATTCACTAGATTATCTTTATGAAGTTTTGCTTGAGATTCATGAATCTGAAAATTGTGATGAAGTGTTAAAAGAAGGAATTTTTGAAGTGATTCATGATAGCTCCTTAGATGAAAAGCATGATTGCAATGTTGTTAGTATAAATTCTATTAATGTCAATTGTGCTAATAATATGCAATACCCCAAGCTTGGGGATGCTAATATTGCTATGTCCGCTACTTATTGCAATGATCATGATTGGGGTGATAATGATTCTTATGATCTTGAAAATTTATTTAAACCTCATGATGAATATGCTTGCGATAATGTGAAAAGTGGGTTTGGAAGAGAGTCAACTTTAGGTAAAAATAATCCCACATATTTGGAGAGTGTTTAATCTTATGAATTTTTTGATGAAAGTTATATTTTTGGGAGAGTGTCAACTTTGCATGCATGTGGATCATGAAGAGTGATAGTTATACTTTTGAATTTGATTATTATCCTACATGCAATTATTATGAGAGAGGAAAATATGGTCATAGAAATTTTCATGTTACTAAATTACCTCTCGTTATATTGAGATCGCTATGGTTTCTTTCTTCTTCCATGCATATGCTAGATATATCTTGTTTTGATAATTTGTTTGCTTACAAAATTCCTATGCATAGGAAGTATGTTAGACTTAAATGTGTTTGTCATATGTTTTATGATGCTCCCTTTGTGTTTCAATCATTATCTTTCATGTGAGCATCATTGAAATCCCAAAGCCTATGTTGATGGCTATAAAGAAAAAGCTTGTTGGGAGGCAACCCAAGGAATAAAATTTATTTTTGTCTTTTGCTTTCTGTTCTTTAGTGTTTGCAAAATTATGCTACTGTTATGATTGTGTTTTTGTGTGTTTTAATTAGTGTTTGTTCCAAGCAAAGCCTTTGGGATCTTCTTGGGTGATAGTTGTTTGATCTTGCTGAAAAACAGAAACTTTCGCGTCCAGAGTTGCAATTTTTAAAAATCACAGAAGCAACGAAAAATTCTGATTTTTTACAATAGATTGATATACAAATTTCTCAGGTTGTCCTAAATTTTCAGAATTTTTGGAGTTCTAGACGTATTTGAAATATCCAGATTGCTACAGACTGTTCTATTTTTGACAGAATTTGTTTTCTGTGTGTTGTGTACTTGTTTTGATGATTCCATGGTTTTCTTTGAAAAGTTTTGCCGTAGAAAAGTTGGAATATAGTAGATATAATTCAAGAATAAAATATGAATGGGTTGCAACAATACTTATAGTAGTGATTTGCTTTCTTATACTAAAGGATCTCACGAAACTTTTGTTGAGTTTTGTGTGATTGAAGTTGTCAAGTTTTGGGTGATGTTACGATGGATGAAGGAATAAGGAGTAAGAAGAGCCTAAGCTTGGGGATGCCCATGGCATCCCAAGCTATTATTCAAAGAGAAGCAAGCAACTAAGCTTGGGGATGCCCCGAGTGGCATCCCCTCTTTCTTCTAACGACCATCAGTGTTTTACTCGAAGCTATATTTTTATTCGTCACATACTATGAGTTTTGCTTGGAGCGTCTTGTATGATATGAGTCTTTGCTTGTTTTGCTTTTTGTTTTGAGTCATGAATACTTGCTGGACACACTTGTTTGAGAGAGCCAAATTTATGCCATGACTTGTTAGAATTACTCTCTATGCTTCACTTAAATCTTTATGAGCTATGGAATTGCTCTAGTGCTTCACTTATATCTTTTTGAGCACGGTGTGCTTTAGTATTTTTGAAGAAATGCTCTCTTGCTTCACTTAGATTTATCTGAGAGTTAGTAATTTTTTTAATAAATTCTCTCTTGCCTCACTTAAATTAATTTGAGAGAAACAAATATTAGGCTCATGATCTTCACTTATATTTGTTTGAGCTTATCAAAAGCAACACATGAAAATTAGTTCCAAAGTGATAGATATACAAGAAGGATGTAATAAAAACTTTCATGAAGATCATTGGACAAAATAAACTGGATTCCTTGTAATAGTTTTGAGATATGATGATGTGATATGTGAGTCATGTTGATGAGTAATTATGCTTTAGTAAGAATATTGGTGTTAAGGATTGTGATTCCCTATGCAAGCACGAAAGTTAATAGTTATGCAATGAAATTACATCCTAATTGTGGTGCATTATTCGGTGTTAATTATGCTCAATGCTCGCTTATGAGATTATTCGTTTCTTGGTTGGTCGCTTCTCAATCTTTTGCTAGCCTTCATTTTGCACTAAGTATGATCACTACTTGTGCATCTAAAATCCTTTAAACCAGTTTTGCCATATGAGTCCACCATACCTACCTATATGTGGTATTATTTTGCCGTTCTAAGAAAATTTGTATGTGCCATCTCTAATTTTCAAAATAAAATTCTCTTTTGTGTGCTCGTACCGCTCATGAACCGGTAGGGGTGGCTAATATATTTCCATGCTAGATATGTTATTATCATGATGAGTGTTTATTCATGCATCATTGCAAGAGAGTAAGGCAAAGGTATTAGGGATGCCCAATCCCGAAATGAAAAATGAATTTACTTTATGTTGTCAAATAATAAATTCCTTGGAAAGCGTTGGTATGGAAGGCACCCATGGATACGGCTAGCCATGGAAAGTGAAAGTATGGTTGAACAAGGAATAAACTTTAATTTCTGTTTGGGAACCGCCTACGATATATATAGCATGAAAAGTATTGGGAACGACCCGATCGTTCTCGTTGACAGGAAAAGCATGCCTCCCAAAATGTTTTTTATCTCTATGTTTTTCGCTTTGAGCTCTGGCACCTCTACAATTCCCTACTTCCCTCCACGAAGGGCCTTTCTTTTACTTTATGCAATTTTTATTTTTAATTTGAGTCTCCATCTTCTCTTATAAAGCACCAACTAGGGGGCACTATGATCATACTTGAGCATTGGGTGTAGCTAATATGCGAGTGTGTTTCATGAATGGATCAATGATTGAGCATGATGGGCTATGGATAACTTATTTTAGCGTTGATATTTTGAAAGACATGGTTGCTTGTTGGTATGCTTGAGTATTTAGGTGCTCATGTCAAAACTAGACTATTGCTTTGAACCATATAGAAGTCCAAATGTCCATCCTACAAAGAAAAGAATAAGAGATGACATGTTAGGCAGCATTCCACATAAAAAATTATGTTTTTATCATTTACCTACTCGAGGACGAGCACGAATTAAGCTTGGGATGCTGATACGTCTCCAACGTATCTATAATTTTTGATTGTTCCATGCTGTTATATTATCATTCTTGGATGTTTTATAATCATTTTATAGGCATTTTATATCATTTTTTGGTACTAACCTATTGACATAGTGCCAAGTGCCAGTTGTTGTTTTTTGCAAGTTTTTTACATTGCAGGAAATCAATACCAAACAGAGTCCAAATGCATCGAAACTTTTTGTGGATTTTTTATGGACCAGAAGACATCCAGTGGGCCAAAGAAGCACCTGGGGGGTTGCTCCGAGGGGAGCACAACCCACCAGGGCGCGCCTGGAGGCCCAGGCACGCCCTAGTGGGTCGTGCCCACCTCGGGTGCCTCCCAAACCGCCTATTTACTCTATAAATACCCCCAAAATTCCAGAAACCCTAGGGGAGTCGACGAAAATCAATTCCAGCCGCCGCAAGTTCCAAAACCACCAGATCCAATCCAGACACTATCACGGAGGGGTTCATCATGTCCATTGGTGCCTCTCCGATGATGCGTCAGTAGTTTTTTGTAGACCTACGAGTCCGTAGTTAGTAGCTAGATGGCTTCGTGTCTCTCCCTTTTGATTCTCAATACAATGGTCTCTTGGAGATCCATATGATGTAACTCTTTTTGCAGTGTGTTTGTTGGGATCAGATGAACTTTGAGTTTATGATCAGATCTATATTTTTATCAATGAAAGTTATTTGAGTCTTCTTTGATCTCTTATATGCATGATTGCTTATAGCCTCGTATTTCTTATCTGATATTTGGGTTTTTTTGGCCAACTTGATCTATTTATCTTGCAATGGGAAGAGGTGCTTTGTGATGGGTTCGATCTTACGGTGCTTGATCCCTGTGACAGAAGGGGAACCGAGACGTGTGTATCGTTGCTATTAAGGATAACAAGATGGGGTCTATTTCTACATAAAAAGATCTTGTCTACATCATGTCATCATTCTTATTGCATTACTCCATTTTTTCATGAACTTAATACACTAGATGCATGCTGGATAGCGGTCGATGTGTGGAGTAATAGTAGTAGATGCAGGCAGGAGTCGGTCTACTAATATTGGACGTGATGCCTATATAATGATCATTGTGTGGATATCGTCATGATTATTTGAAGTTCTATCAATTGCCCAATAGTAATTCGTTTACCCACCGTTTGCTATTTTTCTCGAGAGAAGCCACTAGTTAAATCTACGGCCCCCGGTCTCTTTCTCATTATATTTGCCTTTGCGATCTATTTTTATTTTCTTTTATTTTCAGATCTATTAGACCAAAAATACAAAAATACCTTGCTGCAATTTATTTCATCTCGCGTTCCCGTGAGATCTATCTATCAAATTATTACAACTTTCTCACGTCCGTTTGCCAATTTCTGGCGCCGTTACCCGAAAGGGATTGGCAACCCCTTTAACATGTCGGGTTGCGAGTATTTGTTATTTGTGTGCAGGTGCTGTTTACATAGTGTTGCTTGGTTCTCCTACCGGTTTTTAACCTTGGTCTCATCACTGAGGGAAATACCTGCCGTTGTTGTTCTGCATCATCTCTTCCTCTTTGGGGAAACACCGACGTAGTCTAGCAGACATCAGTCCTTGAGTAGGTAAATGATAAAAATAGAATTTTTGATGTGAATGCTACCTAATATATTTATCAATGCAATTTTCTTTATTGTGGCATGAATGTTCAGATCCATAAGATTCAAAACAAAAGTTTAATATTGACATAAAAACAATAATACTTCAAGCATACTAATAAAGCAATCATGTCTTCTCAAAATAACATGGCCAAAGAAAGTTATCCCTACAAAATCATATAGTCTGGCTATGCTCTATCTTCATCACACAAAATATTTCATCATGCACAACCCCCATTACAATCCAAGCTATTGTTTCATTAAGGTTCTCAAGATTTTTCAACTTTCACGCAATACATGAGCGCGAGCCATGGATATAACACTATAGCTGGAATAGGATATAGTGGTTGTGAGGAGAAGACAAAAAGGAGAAGGTCTCACATCAACTTGGCAAATCAATGGGCTACGGAGATGCCCATCGATCGATATCAATGCAAGTGAGTAGGGATTGCCATGCAACAGATGCACTAGAGTTATAAGTGTGTGAAAGCTTAAAAAGAAACTAAGTGGGTGTGCATCCAACTTGCTTGCTCATGAAGACCTAGGGCACTTTGAGGAAGCTCATCATTGGAATATACAAGCCAAGTTATATAATGAAAAAAGCCCACTAGTATATGAAAGTGACAACATAGGAAACTGTCTATCATGAAGAACATGGTGCTACTTTGAAGCACAAGTGTGGAAAAAGGATAGTAACATTGTCCCTTCTCTCTTTTCTCTCTTTTTTTGTTTGGGCTATTTGGCCTCTTTTTTTAAGTCCAGAGATTCATCCCAACTTGTGAGGGAATCATAGCTTCCATCATCCTTTCCTCACATGGGACAATGCTCTAATAATGATGATCATCACACTTTTATTTATTTACAACTCAAGAATTACAACTCGATACTAGAACAAAGATATGACTATATATGAATGCCTCTGGCGGTGTACTGGGATGTGCAATGATCTAGTGTAGCAAAGATATTAAAAAACATACAAGCCATGAAAACATCATGCTAGCTATCTTACGATCATACAAAGCAATATGACAATAATGGTGCGTGTCATAATAAACGGTGCGGTGGGAGTTGCATGGCAATATATCTAGGAATGCATATGGAAATGCCATAATAGGTAGGTATGGTGGTTGTTTTGAGGAAGGGTATATGGTGGGTTTAATGCACCGGCGAAAGTTGCGTGGTACTAGAGAGGCTAGCAATGATGGAAGGGTGAGAGTGCGTATAATCCATGGACTCAACATTAGTCATAAAGAACTCACATACTTATTGCAAAAAATTATTAGCCATCAAATCAAGGTACTAATACTCATGCTCCTAGGGGGATAGATTGGTAGGATTAGGAAAATACCATCGCTCGTCCCCGACTGCCACTCACAAGGAAGACAATCAAAAAATAAATCATGCTCCGACTTCATCACATAATAGTTCACCATACGTGCATGTTACGGGAATCACAAACTTTAACACAAGTATTTCTACCAATCCACAATTACTCGCTAGCTTGACTCTAATATCACCATCTTTATATCTCAAAACAAATGAAAGGAATCAAACTTCTCATATATTCAATGCTCTTATATGAAAGTTTTTCTTATATCCCTCTTGGATGCCCATCATATTAGGACTAAATTCATAACCTAAGAAAATTACCATGCTATTTAAAGACTCTCAAAATAATATAAGTAAAGCATGAAAGTTCATGAATTCTACAAAATAAAACCACCGCCTTGCTCTAAAAAGATATAAGTGAAGTACTAGAGCAACTACCTAGCTCAAAAGATATAAGTGGAGCACATAGAGTATTCTAATAAATTTCACGATTAATGTGTGTCCCTCTCAAAAGGTGTGTACAGCAAGGATGATTGTGGAAAACTAAAAAGCAAAGACTCATATCATACAAGACCCTCCAAGCAAAACACATATCATGTGGTGAAAAAAATGTAGCCTCAAGTAAATTTACCGACGGATTGAAGACAAAAGAGGGGATGCCATCCGGGGCATCCCCAAGCTTAGATTCTTGGTTGTCCTTGAATATTACCTTGGGGTGCCTTGGGCATCCCCAAGCTTAGGCTCTTGCCACTCCTTATTCCGTTGTCCATCAAAACTTTACCCAAAACTTGAAAACTTCACAACACAAAACTCAACAGAAAACTAGTAAGCTCCGTTAGTATAATAAAATAAATCACCACTTTAGATACTTTTGTGAACTCGTTCTAATTTTATATTGGTTTTATATCTACTGTATTCCAACTTCTCCATGGTTCATACCCACCGATAGTACCCATAGAATCATGAAAATAAGCAAACAACACATAGAAAACATAATTTGTCAAAAACAGAACAGTCTGTAGTAATATGGAAACTTCATATAATTATGTAAGTCCAAAAATTCGGAAAAATTAGGAAAATCTAGGCAATTTGTATATAAATAAAGTGGAAAAAGTCAGAATTTTTCGTCGCTCCAGTAGGTCAGATCAATTCTGTTACTGGGCGCAGAAGTTTCTGTTTTTCAGCAGAATCAAATCAACTAGCACCATAAGCATCCCAAAGGTCTTACATGGCACAAACACTAATTAAAACACTAGAACACAATTACTACAGATGTAATAATGTGTATTTATTGAAAAACAGAAGCAAAAACACAAAACACAAAAATAAAAATTGGGTTGCGTCCCAACAAGCGCTATTGTTTAGCGCCCCTAGATAAGCATATTACATAGATCTAGGTATTGTAATAGAAGTGAGGGAGATAATCCATACTCATCTCATAATCCCTCCTTTCAGCAGCAAGCAGCACTACAAAAAAAAGACACATCCGTGACATTTTGGGCCGAATGAAAATAATTTCTGTCATACTTATGACACTTCTATGACGATAATTGTGACAAAACCCGGTATCATCATAGATGTGGTGGGGTGCTACTTCTATGACAAAAAATCATGACAGAAAATGGGCTTTTCGTCCTGGGCGGGCCGGAGACGCAGCTGCATGACATTCTTTGGGCTGTCCATGAAGGAAAAAACCGTGGTAGAAGCGAGGGCGTGGAGTTCCCGGTTACGGTGGGTGGTTGGGGGCCGAGCGATGCGCGTTTCTCTCGTACGTACGCGCGTGTGTGTGAGGCGTTGGGCTCTAACTGAACCCGATCGATTGCTCTGTAAGCTACACATACTGAACCCGAGCGATTGATCGATCCCTTGCTGTTAACTGAACCCGAGTGATTCCTTCGCTACTGCTGCTAACTGAAGCCAATCGAACACTGCAGCCTCCTTCCCTTGATGAACAGTGAGCGTTGTTGAGGGGGTTTGGATGAACAGTTCCCGGTGGGAGGTTGGATGAACAGGACCCCGTGGTAGTAGAGGCCATTGCCGCTGGATGAACAGTACCCCCGATCGATCGAGCCGGTGGATGAACAGGACCGCGTGGAGGGCTGGATGAAAAGAACCCCGTGGAGGGCTGGTTGAACAGTAGCCGATGGAGGGCTAGTTGAACAGTAGCCGGTGGAGGGCCGGATGAACATTAGCCCGTGGAGAGGTGGTTGAACAGGACCCCGTGGAGAGGGCTGGCTGAACAGTAGCCGGTGGAGGAGTGGTGGATGCTGGATGAACAGGAGCCCGTGGATGAACAGTCGCAGGTGGAGGCTGGAGGAGGTCGACGGTGGATGAACAGGAGCCCGTGGAGGCAGTCGACGGTGGATGAACAGTAGCCCGTGGAGGCAGTCGACGGTGGAGATGAACAGTATCTCATGGAGTCCCATTTTGTGGTACACCACACCCCTCCCGATGAACAGGACCCCCGTTTCGACCGTAGCGCTCCAACTCAAGTCCGTTTCCTCCATTTTGCGGTACGCCACACCCCTCCCGATCAACAGGACCCTGTTTCGACCGTTTTGCGGTACGCTCGACCCCTCCCGATGAACAGGATCCTGTTTCGACCGTGGCCGGTCGAACACAAGGCCGTTCCATCCGTTCTGCAATACGCCAGGCCTCGTTTCCATCGGCTGTTCCATCCAAGCCGGTTGGCTCTCGATGAACACGACGACGCATTCCGTTCCGACCCAGCCGGTTGCCTCCCCATGAACACGACGACGGCGAAGCTTCTCCGTTCCGACCCAGCAATGTACACGAGCCCTGGCCATACGTGTGCGCGAGTAGGCGTTCGAGACCCCGCCCGTATGTACGTACGTGGCCGTATTTTCTTTCTTGCACCCTGGCCGCTGTACGTACGTGTACATGCTACGTGCGCGCCTCTACTACGACACGTGCGCGCCTCTACATCGACCAGTATGTACGTACACATTCGCGACCAGAATGACAATGCTACGTACGCTTCGACCAGGTGGGTCCCGACTGTCAGGCACTTCCTTGCGTGTGAAGGATTAGCTGGTGGGTCCCAGCAGTCAGGGGGGAACGTCTTTTTTCGCAAAATAAGGTGGCCCATCCGGTGGGTCCCTGCTGTCAGGTGGAGGAATAATTATTTTGCGCGTAATAAGGAGGCACTTCCTTGCTGCGGCCGTGGACCCGGCTGTCAGCCTCTCCACGTACAGTACTCTTCCAATGGAAGTCGTTCGTTGACCACATTGACCACGCCGCGCCGAGAGCACCAAGGCGGTGCACGATGGTGAGGCCTAGGAAGGGGACAACGCGGATCCAGGGAAGACGCGGCAGTGGATGCCCACGCGGAGGGGAGTACGTGGGTTGACTGCTTCGGCTGCGGTGTGAGGCTGCCGTCGTTGGAGAATAACAGGAGGTGTGGGTGAGTATAGAGGGATGGCATGGCCAGCGGGGCAGCACAACCGGCCACGGGAGGCAGGAGCAGGCGGCACGGCCGACACTTGTTTGGGCGGCTGGAGCAAGAAGACCAGAGGTTGAAGAAGCACTACGGCCGTTGGATGGACATTGTACGGTCACTGGAGCTAGAATCGTTCATATTGACTAAGTTGACAAAGCCCTCCGTCCCTGTCAACTTAGTAGGCCCACAAGTCATCCTCCCATTATGCTGGGTCCTAGCTAGCAGGGGAGTATTCATTTTTTTGTGCGTAATAAGGAAGCACTTCCTTGCGTGCGAAGATATAGCTGGTGGGTCTGAGCTGTCAGTGGCTGGAACGTTTTTTCGTGAAATACAGAGGCCCTTTTGGTTGGTCCCGGATGTCAGGTGGAGGAATCATTATTTTGCGCGTAATAAGGAGACATCTCCTTGTGTGCGGCCATGGACCCAGCTATCAGCCTCTCCACGTATAGTCCACTTCCGATGGATGTCGTTCGTTGACCACACCGTGCCGAGAGCACCAGGGCGGTGGACGACGGCGAGGCCTACGAAGGGAACGACACGGAGCCGGGGAAGACACGGAAGTGGCTGCCCACACGGTGGGGAGTATGAGGGTTGACTGGTTCGGCTGCCATCGCCGGAAAATAACAGGAGGTGTGGGTGAGTAGAGGGATAGCCAGGCCAGGGATGCGAGTATGGTGGGGCCGTGAGGCCTGCCCGGCAGCATAGCCGGCCATGGGAGGCGGGAGCAGGTGGTTCCGCCGGCGCTGGTTTGGGTGGCTGGAGCAGGAAGATCAGAGACTGAAGAAGCACGATTGCCGTTAGATTGACATCTAACGGTCTGACGCTGGTAGAGTCGATATTTGACTAAGTTTCTTTTTTTGAGAACCTTGTGTACGCATGAACTTAGTAGGCCCACAAGTCATCCTCCAAATCTGTAGCAGACAACATAGAGCCCATTTGCTATTTTTTAATAATTTGCAGCCCATTTGCTAATTCTTAAGTAATTTATTACAGCCAATTTTCTGCCTAGGACCACGGTCAAAAAGTTCATCCTTATTTTGCATATTTCGGTGGAGTCCGAACTGTTGTAATCCCGAAATGATAAACATTTTTTAAGAACTTACTGATTTGCCAAAAATATCATTTTGTTTTTGTAAGCAAACAAGACGTGGGACAATTTAGTTGGTTTAAGGGAAAACCAGTGGTAAAAAAATCAGCGCTGGGAGGGAAAACAACAACAAAAATAAGGATGTAAATATGAAAAGGGAACTTTATGCATTTTCAATATAATGGTACGTGTATATGAACTAGTAAAACTATAGGTAGAGATTTGAAAACGGAAGTAGGACATGGCGTTTCAAGAGGAAAATAGAACTGGGATGTGTATTTGATTCAGTAAAAAAAACTGCCTCCAGATGTTGTAAGACAAAATATAACTAACACTGGCGGGCCAGAGGCCAGTAGATACCTGCTGGATCTTTGTGCCCCGTTGTCTTCATGGGCTAGGCCTGTTAAAAACAAAACCAAGCCTGGGTAGTCTACAACCGAGTTGAGACTTGCTCGACCTGAAAAAACAATATACCTGCTCAATAAACAAGAGAATTCTGCAAGTACAGACTGATAACTGGGATGCAGCAGGTATATTGTTTTTTCATCGTGATAATAAGTGCATGCACTTGTTTCAAAAAATTTGAAGAACTGGGAATTCGAACAGCAGGTGCTTATGCTACCCATCAAATAAAAATCAGGTGCCTGAAAATTTGTTTCGAAACAAATGATTCAGCTTTATATCCACTTCGACCCTCGGCATGATGGTTGGAAGCAAATGCCAAGTTCATACCGAAAGATCGTTAACAGCAATACCAACCTGCGGACAACAAGGTAGTACAAGTACCAAACCAAAATAACTTATAATCTTTTTAGTCCTAGCCCTAGTGTTCGTCTGGTAGAAAATCTTGCAGAAGATCCGCTCGCGCTCCTTCTCTTGCTCTAGGTCCCCGAGGTGGTACTGGTGCATCACCCAGTTGGTCCTCTGCTGGTCGAAGTTCTTTTTTTTGCGGGAATGGTCGAAGTTCTTGTTGGTGTGCAGCACCAAAACCTTTTTGCTGTCCGTCTACCAGCCATTGACCATCACCGGCAAGGTATTGCAGGTCTTGTGCCACATCGCGTGCATGCCGCACTCCGACTGTATCTTGCAACGCGTCCACGTGCCCCTTTTGAACGCCCTAGAATTGCGCTGGAAGAAATGCTTGCTTAGGCCACTCAGTGTGATACCTGCAGTATTGTCGAATACAGGTTTTAGTGTACGTAGTTGGCATTTTCATAACATCTTTGGCATGTTGCAGTCACTTGTTTCACTTTTTATTAACTGTCAAATTGTAATTGCTTCACTAGGTCCGCGTCTAAAAAGAAAAATAGAGCTATAAACAAAGGAATATGTTTGTGCAAGCCGATCGGTGTCTTACCTGGAAGTTTCTTAGGATGGGTGTAACATATGACGTGCTCACTGTCGATGGTTGGTATGAACAAATGGATGAGAGGGTGAGATCTCACGCTGTCAGCACTCACTTTGGCCTCAAGCTGCTCGATCAGCTCCTGATCCATGGGATCGAACTTGACGCCAGGCCGCAGCATCGGCCAATCCTTCTTGCAGTTGCATCGGTTAATTCCAGTTATATGGTACTCAATGTATGATCAAATCGACTGTTTTAAGTGAATGATGAAAGATTTCGACAGATAAGTGGTAGTACTCCACATCTGAAGTCCACAATACCCGAACACACCGCCGGGATTCTTGTGTCACCTCACGCGCAGTGTGTTGTCACGTCAATTCAATGTGAGGACATGATGAATAATTTGACCGACGTATACTAGTACTGCTACTGTACTACTTACTAGTCATATTTAGTGTCACATTTTAACCATAGGTTTAACTAACAAAATGTCAATGCATGTCACCGAAAATTATTCCATTGGAAACTATGTTCAAATACGAATAAAATGATATAATTTTTTGTGACATGCATTACCAATTAGTTAGTGAAATTTATGCTCAAAATTTGACACAAATTACGAAGGGGACCATTAAACTAGGACGGAGGTAGTAGTACAAGTAGCGCAATATACGGTATAGAGGACTAGTACAAATTTAGAAATGGGGTAAGATGTTACAAGGCTGTGCGACAGACTTTGTAGGCTACATGAGTAATACAAAATATAATTCCCATTGGACAACACTTTCACCAACAAGTACACACTTATATATATATATATATATATATATATATATATATATATATATATATATATATATGGCTTCTGCACAGCACCTCCATCATCATTATCAGTACATCCTAAGCAGGTGAGTTAGGATGCACTTGATCCCAGAAAGGTATCTATCCTTCAAACCAGACGAGTGCTTCAAACTAACAACATTACATAATATCCAACAAAAGAGGGTCATGCTACAGCAGCAGGATACATGGCTCAGTCTAGATATCAGTACGAATCAAGTTGTGCATATTTGTTGTTGGCATGAACCACATCGCCGCATGTCGGGTTTGCAAAAGCCATCCATCGCATGGAAGCTTGATGCCTTTCACACACTAAAGATTATCTGGCAACAAGCTATGTCGACAAATCTCTGGATATGGTGATTCATGAAACCCATGGTATGATGTGTAAACACAGTTCCCGCTAGCGAATGGAAGTTGCATAGCACGGTAATCATCACCGGTGATATGATCGATGATTGGTTGGATGACCGGATAATTGAGCCCGAGGAACATGGAGTGGTTGCCGAGGCTGTACACCCGCCTCCAGTTGAATACGCCTGGCCCAATAGAGCTGGGATCTTTCTCGAACATGAAGCAGCCATAGCCATCAATGTCATGAACTCCATAGGCATTGTACTGCATGTGGTTTGATGAAATGGTTTGGTCAATTTGGTACGTGCAAATGAGCATCAAATGACCGTCGTTAGCTGAACGAGCGATAAACCACCACCCATCGGCTGGTATGATTCCAGGTCCTGGAATCATGAAGGCCAGCGCATTTGCGTCTGCTGCAAAAATTCAAATTGGAGACAAAAAGGACAAAAATAAACAATCATGTTCAGAGTATGTGTGGAATTAAGATTATTATAACAGTGACACATATCATAGACAGAGAATTGCAATGCCGTGGTCATAATCATACCCCAAGTTAAAAAAATAAGCCAATGGCTTCCATATTCTCTACTCCTATAAAAGACTTAGTTGGTGATGATTGTGTGTCTGCCATCCGTCATTTCTGACCATCAGATCTGCATCTAACGACTATGATGTAAGTCATGGCATTTTTGCAACAAGACCCCACTCCTCTGCTCCAATTTGCAGAAACCCCTTAGTATCTTGAAACCAACCACATCCCTCCCCCACCTCATCAAAACAGCCACAAGGAATATATTTTGAGTGAAACCTAATACGAGTATATTTTTAGTGATATATACACCAAACTATAGTTTTTTCTTTCAAGTTTGTGAACATGTATTATTCTATTTTGGATCTGTTGCAACGCACGGGCACATTGCTAGTCTAGAAATATATCATGGTTCAAACATCATGTAACAATGAGAGGAAAACAGATATGACAGGGCCTACTCATATTCTACCATAGCAGTTACTACAGTTATCATATCAACTCTAAGCAATAACATGCGTTGTTATAAAAATCCTGGAAATGAGAGTAACATATAGCAATCATGAGGTTATACTCATAATATCTATTCTAACAATCATTAGATGCCAATTGTTCTCATATCAACTCTAACAATAACATGTGTGGTCATAAAAATCTAGGAAATGAGAGGAACATATAGCAATGATGTGGTTATAGACATACTATATATTCTAAATTTGTAACAATGAACAGGCAGTCGTATTCTTAAGGTAAAGATGAGATGAGATAGAACAATTACACGACACTAGATTCCACCAGTATAGGCAGCCAATCTGTGCGTCGACCGCATAAACGATGCCATCATGCACTATATCATCAGACATAAATGTTGGGTGAAGATGATCGACGATGAGCCATAACCATGTATGGCGACCGGATTCCATATAGACTAATCCCATGTTAACACGGCAATGAGCTCGTAATCCATGTAGTCTTGTGATGGTGTGGGAACTTCGCAGATTACAACCTTCAGAAAACAGAGGTCGAGCCAAAATCTCGACGCGTCTCGCGCGTAGTAGGCAGGAGTGTCCGGCGGGCCGCGAGGCTCGATGGCGGCGGTATCCAACGATGGAAGGGTGATCTCTCGCTGGGTGTAGATATCCACGAGACGCCACGGACTACCGGATTGGTGGATGAGGACGATCCAGTTGGCCTTCATGCCCGCCCAGTAGTGGCCGCGCATGAAGGACAGGTGGACGGGTAGTGGTAGCATGTCGAGGGGCACCATGGCAACCTCCGTAGGATCGTCAAGTCGGTGTCTGGGCCACCGGCGAGGATCGGGCATTAGCAAGCAGGGTGTCTTGAAAAGAGCCAGCCAGTTGCAGATGAGTAGACGGTACAAAGACATCGAGCATGCGGCCAGACGGACGGTGCTGAGCAGGTCCATACGATTACATATCTGCTCCAAGAGAACATCGGGGAGGGAATTCCAGTCGCGGATCTGCGTGTCAATCGGTTCTGCCATAGGGTTTTTTAGGGCGCTAATTGACTAGGGTTTTCGGTGCCTGCGAGCCAGTGGGGAAGTGGATTCGGGCGAGCGAAGAAGATGGCGTGTGTGGCCGAGCAGTGAGCGAGGGGATATGGTATGCGCGAGCTACCAAGGAAGATGGCGCGGGCGGGCGAGCAGTGAGCGGGGGGAAATGGTGTGCGGCCAACGATGGGGAAGAGAGGAGGAAGAAGAAGAGAGGAGGAAGAAGAGTGAAAGACAGGGAAGAAAGTGCATTAAATCTCAATTCTACTAGTACTACTACCAAGATATACCGTCCTTCGGAGTGTAAATAGTTACGCCAATGACATGTGGGTCTACCTCAAGAGGGCCCATATGTCAGTTAATGGAGGAGAGAGGTGCGTAGTCGTATTTGCGGAAGCATGCTTCACTGGCAAACATGATGGAATTACTGGGTAAGGCTGATTTAGTAACACCAACACGCTGGTTCAGCTTATTAATCAAGTGTCCCATCTGCTGCAACGTGTATTGTCACTTCACTGTGAAGACTAGTTGAATAGTTCTCTCTGACCAAGATGGGGAATAATGGACCGCGAAGACTTCCTATCTACAGTATTCCTATGCCTGTACGCTCGGGCCCCTCCCAATGCTCTGACTTGTATAGGTGCTAAGGCTGCCATGTAGGCAAAAAGTCTGATGTGGCAAGGTAATTAAGAGGAGAGATAAGTGTGGTGACCCCAGTACTAAGCGCGAGAACCTAGACAAAATACTTAAATGGAATAATCCCACCAACGCATGAAGAACTTTAGTTACAAAATCATTAAATAAAGGATGCTTAGAACCAACAAGTTAAGCACCTGTACATGTAAGCATTGGGTCCAACAAGATGAAACATTGGCCAAGGCACCCAGCGCCAATAATGTAGGAGTCCTAGTACTACCTCCTTTCCGGTTTATAGGGCTCAATTCAAAAATCTCATCAACCAAGGTAGATGATGAGTGGCGGAATAATTTTTGTAGTTTGCAAAACACTCAATTAATGCACTCGTTTTCCTCAAAAAATTATGTTTACCAATGCATTAATTTTGTGTCAACCTTTGACCATCTACTCCCTCCATCTAGGTGAGTCATCTTTGGTTGTGCACCGTGACCAACGAGGGAAAAACAAGAGAACTTAATGTTTATTTGCTACTCCCTCCGTTCCTAAATATTGTCTTTTTAGACATTCAAATGGAATACAACATATGGATGTATGTAGACATATTTTAGAGTGTAGATTCACTCATTTTGCTCCGTACGTAGTCACTTGTTGAAATCTCTAGAGAGACGAATACTCCGTGGGAACAGAGGGAGGCTTTTACTCCGTATTTGGGAATAGAGGGAGTATCACAATATGGAGGGAACAAAGGAAGCTTGAAATATGAACATGTCAATGGGAGGGAGTAAAAGCCTCATGCATGCATGCATGCAACATGCAAGACTCACACGTACACATGGACGCACGCACCCATGCGGCACACAGCACGCGACGCAACACACATGCTCACGCTAGAGTGCTCAAGCTACTCCCTACGTCCGTGAAAGACTGTACATTTAGAGATTTACACATTGACCAGGGCATAATTAACGCCCAAAAGTAGCAGATTTATGTGTGCATGCGACCATTGAGAGAAGAAGATTAAATGAAGGTTGTTGCATGCTGTAATTAAGGATAGACGTGTAGCCTATAGCTAGAGCACAAGTTGGTGCATTAGTCAATCAATATCGATTTTAGATTAAAGGCTAAAAGCATTGGAAGTGTAGATGTACACTCTTTGTTTTTAGCCGATGTACACTCTTTGTTGGAAGACCGAGGGACTACACGTGCATGAACTCACATACACAGCCAGGGTGGTTTGCGCGCAAGGGTGGGACTCCTGTCGCGCCTGCGTAAAGATTTGTTCAACTGATTTCTTTGCTCTGCCAACTGACAGGTGGGACCCAGAAACCAGGTGACAATTTAACCAGTCAACAAAGTGCCACGTCGACTATGTGGCCGGTCAGTAGGGTGCAATAAGGTGCTCTACGATGAGCTAGTGATCGTATAATGTCGGTGTACAAAAGGAGGGGCGTACTTTTGTACCCCTTTACCTGCGCACGGGCAGTCGGAGCCACGCCCACAGTCACACCAAGCAGAACAGGGGAGGTGAGCCAAGGTAAGACCGAAGCCCAAGATAACCAGAGCAACGCCAAGGCCAAGACCACAAAGAGCAGAGGGACGAAGCAGGTTCCCCCGGCAAGACCCTTGCCGGGGCAGCCTCAGCAGCCTCGGCAAGACCCTTGCCGGGGCAGCTCGCCCCACACCAACAGAGCGAGCCACCCTTGAGCCCATGGTCTCCAATATCACGTTGGGCCAGGGCTCGGGAGGCACCTCCATGGTGGCATGCAGATCTTTGTGAAGACAAGGAACAATTGAGATCAGATGAGGATTAGAAGACAACGATCCTCGGCAGGATCTTTGCCGACGAAGGTCACCAGACCCCCGGCAAGATCCTTGCCGGGGACGACAGCGCGCCACGGCAAGACCCTTGCCGGGCCACCCGGCAAGGCCCTCGCCGAGGACGCCAGCAGGGCCACTATCAAGCCCGCACCAACCAAGTCTCCACCACCGTTCACATGCAGCTGCCAGCCCAACCAGCTGGGCGGGCACCTGTGTGGCAACATGCAGCTCCCAGGCCAACTCGTCAAGCGCCTGCGTGGCGGCATGCAGATCTTCGTGGAGGCTCCACCACCGCGCCACCTCAGCTGCCCGCCTGCCTATGTGGCGCCGCATGCGTCGTTAGCCAGGGCGCGTGTCGAAGTAAGGAGGAGCGGCGAGGGACGGGACGGGCCTCGCCCCCGTCCCCGATAAAGCAAGGGGACACCTAAGCTACGCATTAAATGCGTCTTGTCCTGTAATACGAGCGATAAGCTCATAGCACTGTGCGCCTTTCCACCTCCTGTGTGCCACTGTGGCAGCCCCTTTCGACTATAAAAGGAGGCCCATGGCATACTGGAGAAGGATTCGGCTCTTTCGAACCACACACTCACCACAGCTAGTTCGAGAGCTCAAGAACTCTCTGAAATACACCCACCAAAGCAGGACTAGGGTTTTACGCATCCTCGCGGCCTGAACCTGGGTAAATGATCCTGGTGCTGGTTACTAATCCTGCCCTTCTCGCAACCCCGCGCCCCGGCAACCGTAGTAGGGATTCTTGTGATCCATAGGTGTCGTTCCACACCGACATCTTTGGCGCGCCAGGTAGGGGGCGCAGTTGTGAGAATCTGGTCTAGTGGCTAGCCTAGCAGTTCTTCGTCGCCACGGCTCCCAAGAAGAAGATGGCCACGGCGATCGACTCGTTGGGAGCCGAATGACCCGTGCCAGTGCGGGCGAGCAGTGGGCCGGTCGCGGACAGGACCCGGGCCGCGGTCCGCGAACACCAGCATCGCCCTGGCAGTCAGAGCCTAGCGAGCGGCATCGTTCGCGCGCCAGACGACCGGCCACATGCCGCCAGATCCAAAGACGGAGCTGGACCCCCCGCAGGCGGCACGGGGCCCTCCAGGAGTGTCGTTGTGCCACCCCCGGGCGGTGCAGCGACCTCCAAGACGCCCACGCCGGCGACCACTGCGTGCTCTTCCCATGGTGTGCGCGACGAGCAGCGTCACCACGCCGTTGACCCTTGGCATCGCCGTGGGAAGAGCCTTGTGCGTCGTCCATGGGATGAAGGAGTTCAGGATGCCCGCCGAAGTGCTGGCAAAAATGGCACGCGGCCGCTGGATCGTAACGGAGCTCCTTCTAACGTGGTTAGAAGTCGAAGTGCGCCGCGATCCACGCAGCTGTCGCCGCCGCCCATGCCAGCAGAAGCTTTGGCGCGCGCGCAGCTGCTCCTCGACTTCCCTCCTGCCGCAGAGAAGCTCGACGAGTGGAGGGCCACCATCCGGAGCCTCGTCGCCATCGCCAACAAAGACGATCCGCGGCCGGCGGGACCCTCGGGTCGGCCCTCCACCGAGCCACCACATGCTGGCGCTGGGAGGACCGGGGCAGCTGCGGCCACGGTGCACTCTTCTCCTCCTCGCCAGCCGCCGCGGGTGTCGGCCCGTCGTGACAACGCTTGTGATAACATCTCCATAGCGTCGTCTGACCCGCGGACCCTCTGCGACCAGCGCCAGGTTCTTCGGGAATGAGCTCACGAAGACGCTCGGACCACCATTGAGCGCCGGCGCGAAACGCGCCACTAGTCGGACAAGCGGGCGGGACCCGCTATGGACCACCCAGCACCGAGGGGCCCCGGCAGCCTACCTTACGAGGTGGGCTGCCCTGCCTTCACCCGTGAGCTGCGGCAGTTCTAGTGGCCATCCCACCGCACGTTCAAGCCCGACGTCGGCGAGAAGTACACTGGCGAGACCCATCCGTCCGAGTTCCTTAGCATCTACACCATCGCGATGCAGGCTGCTGGAGCTCGCGACGACAAGGTGCTTGCCAACTATTTCCCGCTGGCACTGAAGCCCAATGTTATGTCTTGGTTGATGCATTTGCCGATGGATTCCATCTCTTCTTGGTCGGATCTGTGCCATGAGTTCATTGGCGCCTTCACAGGAGGCCACCAAGCTCATGGCCAGGCCAGTGATCTGCATATCATTCCCCAAACGAAGGGGAAACCCTGCGCAAATACATCCAGAGATTCAGCCGGGTGCAGTACAACATCCCCGACGTTCATCCCGCCGCTGTGATCAGCACGTTCCATCAGAACATGCGCAACTGCAAGATGCGCGAAGAGCTGGCGATGACCAAGGTTAAGGATGTGGCCGAGCTCTACATTCTGGCCGATAGGTGCGCCCGGGCTGAAGAGGGAAGGAAGTACCCCGGCGAAGACGCCGGTGTGGAAACCGACTCTACCGACAAAGACGCCGCCACCCCGACGAAGAAGGGCCGGTGTCGCAACAGGAAACGAAAAGGCAAAGCCGTGGTTGCGTTGAAGGATCTGATGACACCAGCGCTGCCAAGAAGGTCAAGGCAGACGCCCCCAGCAAGGAGATTGCTGGGTGCGCCGCCTGCCGGGCCTTGGTGGCTACCAACAAGCCAGGGAGCTCCGGCAAGCAATACTGCAAGATCCACCGCACCGAGGGCCACGACCTCCAGAACTGCCGACAAGTCGAGCTGCTTGCTGAGAAGCAAAAGGCTGAGTACGAGAGGCGGGACAAGGAGAAGGACCAGGATGGTGCCGAGGGATCCGGCAAGAAGCATGGCGGCCAAGGAGGCCGCCGCAGCAAGGACAACCAGCAAGAGAGGCCCGCCCAGGGCCGTGACAAGAAACAAGAAGACGAGGCTACGGAGGCCATGTGCGTCGATGGTGGCGCCTCGCTGCATACTTCTCACCGCCAGCTCCAGCAGTGGGCGCGTGAGATTACAGCAGCGGAACCGTCGTTCGATGCTCAGAAGCCACTGAAGTGGTCCAACACGCCCCTTATCTTTGACGCTGAGGACCACCCTGACCGCACAACCGCGGTCGGGTGTTTGCCATTGTTGGTCTCACCAACGATACGCAACCTCAAGGTGAACAAGATGTTGGTCGACGGCGGGGCCGGCCTGAACTTGATCTCGCCTGTCGTGATCAAAAGACTGCAAATTCCTGATGGAGACCTCGAGGAAACAGGTACGCTTCAAGGGGTCAATCCGGGGAGGAGCCAGCGAAAGGGGAAGGTCACACTGCCCGTGAGGTTTGGAGGGGAGTTGAACTACAGAATGGAGAGGATCATCTTCGACGTGGCCGAGATCCCCTTGCCCTACAACGGGATCCTCGGCCGCCCGGCACTAGCCAAGTTCATGGCAGCATCACACTACGCCTACAACATGCTAAAGATGCCCGGGTCGTTGACCATCATCTCCGTCCCCTCCGACAAGAAGGACGCGCTGATCTACGCAGACCAACTCTACCGGGAAGCAGTTGCAACAGCTGCCATCAAGGCACCTGCTCCTGCCGCTGAAGGCCCGGAAGGGAAGAAGGAGCCCGGCAAGACCTCTCGCACCCACTCCGGCAAGCGCACCTCCTCGGAGTGTTGTGCTACCGTCGAGGACGTGCCAGAGAGCTCTACCGGCAAGAGCAAGAAATCCAGAGCTGAGCCGCCGCAGACCAAGAAGGTGTCTGCCAGGGAGGACAACACGGGAGGGGCCTTCACCATAGGCTCCACCCTCGACGGCAAATAGGAAGGCGCGCTCGTCACCTTCCTGCGGGCGAATGTCGACGTGTTTGCGTGGCAAGCATCCGACATCCCCCGTGTTCCCAGGAGGTGATTGAGCACCACCTAGCCGTCTGCCCTCATGCGCGGCCCGTCAAGCAGAAGGTCAGAAAGCAGGCTCTGGAGAGGTAGGAGTTCATCACAGAGGAGATCAGGAAGTTGGAAGCTGCAGGTTTGGTGAGAGGAGTGCTCCACCCGACGTGGTTGGCCAATCCGGTAGTGGTGCGCAAGGCGAATGGGAAGTGGAGGCTGTGTATTGATTACACAGATATCAATAAGGCTTGTCCTAAGGACCCCTTCCCGTTGCCACGCATCGACCAGATTGTTGACTCCACGGCCGGGTGTGATCTGTTATCATTCCTCGACGCCTACTCGGGCTACCACCAAATCTTCATGATAAGAGAGGATGAAGAAAAGACAGCATTCATCACCCCATGTGGTACGTGTTGCTTTTTGCGGATGCCTTTCGGGTTGAAGAGTGCTGGCTCGATGTTTTCAAGAGCAGTCCAAATTGGTTTTGAACCCCAGCTCCATAGAAATATGGAAGCATACAGGATGACATAGTGGTCAAGACCAAAGACGGGGCAACTCTTGTGCAAGATCTGGAAGAGACATTTGCCAACCTGCGCAAGATCAACCTCAAGCTGAACCCTGAGAAGTGTGTCTTCGGCGTTCCGTCCGGCAAGCTTCTCGGGTTCTTTGTGTCGCAGCGCGGGATCGAGGCAAACCCAGACAAAATCAAGGCCATTGAGCAGATTGAGGCGCCCAAGCGGATCAAGGATGTGCGTCGGCTCACCGGCTGCGTCGCCGCCATGAGCCGATTCATCTCCAAGTCCGCCGAGCGCGCCCTTCCTTTCTTCAAAATCTTGAAGAAGGCATGCCCAATGGAGTGGACCCCAGAAGCCGAGGACGCATTGCAGGATCTGAAGAAATAGCTTTCCTCCACACCAATGCTGGTTGCGCCTAAACCACAAGAGCCGTTGCTGTTGTATCTGGCGGCGACGAATCAAGTGGTCAGCGCCGCACTAGTGGCGCAAAGGGAGGTCGACGAGGAGGCAGTGACGGCGGAAGAATCAGCGGATGGCAAGCCAAAGATTCCCCCGGCAGGGCCTGGTGCCGGCAAGGCGAGGCCCCCGGCAGAGTCTGATGCCACCAAGGCAGTGCTCGCGCGGTCGAGTGAGGTGGTGCAGAAGAAGAAGATGGTGCAGCACCCGGTTTACTTTGTCAGCTCCCTCTTGCAGGGAGCTAGATCGAGGTACTCCGGTGTGCAGAAATTGCTCTTCGGCCTCCTTATGGCCTTGAGGAAGCTGCGTCATTACTTCCAAGCCCACGAGATCACTGTCGTCACCCGCCTCCCGTTGCAACGGATACTGCATAACCCAGATGCAACCGGAAGGATTGTGGAATGGGCCTTGGAGTTATCAAGTTCCGGTTTGAAGTTTGAAAGTATCTCGACAATCCAGAGCAGAGTCTTGGCGGAGTTCATTGCAGAATGGACCTCAACGCCTGACGAAGAAATCCAGGAGACCACTCTCCCCGGCAAGGAAGCAGACCGCGACTGGATCATGTACTTTGACGGGGCTTTCTCGCTGCAAGGCGCCGGTGCCGGTGTGCTGCTCGTCGCACCCACCGGAGTGCACCTCAAGTACGTGATCCAGATGCACTTCCCCAGGGAGATGTGCACCAACAACACTGCTGAGTACGAGGGATTGCTCGCCGGTCTCAGGATCGCGGCAGACCTCGGGGTTAAGAAGCTCATCGTCAGGGGTGACTCGCAGCTTGTTGTTAGGCAGGTCAACAAGGATTACCAGAGCTCGTTGATGGAGGCCTACGTAGATGAGGTGAGAAAGCTGGAGGAGCACTTTGACGGCATCCAAGCGGAGCACGTCCCCCGAATGGAGAATGACATCGCCGATTACCTGTCAAAGCGTGCTGCATTCAAGCTACCTGTGGAACCAGGTACCTTTTTGCTTCGGTTAACTCAACCATCCGTCGAACCATCAACAGAGCAGAACAAGCGAAGGAAGTCAGGTCCCGGCAAGTACTTTCCTACCGAGCCCTTTGGGGCTGCCGACAAGGGTGCTGCCGCGGACGCTGAGCCGGCCAAAGGGCAACTGGCTCCGGCAGGGCGTCGGGCCCTGGCCGTAGAGACAGCCGCTCCCATGGCGGAAGAGATGCCTTTGGTCCTTGCCGTCGAGCCCCAAGCTCCGGCATGGGCGCGGCATACCGTCCGATTCCTCCAAACAGGGGAGCTTCCTGAGGAGCAAGAAGAAGCGGAAAAAGTAGCCCGCCGGTCCGTCCTGTACCAGTTCGTCGATGACGTCCAGTACAGGAGAAGGCCTAACGGTGTGAAATTGAAGTGCATCCCCTGGGAGGAAGGACTGGAGCTGTTGGCGGAGATACATGGAGGCATATGTGGCTCCCACATAGGGTCGAGGGCCCTTTCCGGCAAGGCGTTCCGGCAAGGTTTCTTCTGGCCCACCACCCTCTAGGATGCGACGGCACTAGTAACCAAGTGTGAAGCGTGTCAGTTCCATTCAAAGAAGCTTCATCAACTAGCTCAAGCCCTTCAAACAATCCCTCTCTCCTGGCCATTCTCGGTCTGGGGGCTCGATATACTGGGCCCTTTCCCCCACGCTGTCGGGGGCTTTGAGTACTTGTACGTTGCAATCGACAAGTTCACAAAGTGGCCGGAGGTGGAAGCATTGAGAAAGGTGACTGCTCAGTCAGGTGTCAAGTTTTTCAAGGGACTGGTCTGCCGTTTTGGTGTGCCAAACAGAGTCATCACCGACAACGGCACGTAGTTCACAAGCCACACCTTCATGCAATACATTCAAGACCTCGGCAGCAAGGTCTGTTTTGCTTCCGTGGCACACCCACGGAGCAACGGCCAAGCGGAGAGGGAAAATGCTGAAGTGTTGCGAGGCCTGAGAACAAAGACTTTTGACAAGCTGCGCAAGAGCGGAAGGCGCTGGATCGATGAATTGCCGGCGGTTCTTTGTTCGATCAGGACGACGCCAAATCGAGCCACCAGCCAGACACCTTTTGCCCTGGTATACGGGGCAAAAGCAGTTCTCCCCACGGAACTCATATACGGGTCACCTCGAGTGCTCGCTTATGATGAGCTTGAGCAAGAGCAGTTGCGCCAAGACGACGCAACGCTCCTTGAGGAAGATCGTCTTCGGGCGGCTGTGAGAGCAGCACGCTACCAGCAAGCCTTGCGCCGCTACCATAGCCGCAAGGTTCATGCCCGAAGCTTTGATGAAGGCGACCTTGTTCTTCGGCGCGTTTAGTCGGCCAAGAATTCCAAGAAGTTGACGCCAAAGTGGGAAGGCCCTTATCGGGTAATACGAGTCACCAGGCCCAGCGCAGTCTGCCTGGAGACCGAAGATGATGTCCCAGTGAGCAACTCCTGGAACATCGAGCATCTTCGCAAGTTTTACCGATAAGTCGCGGCTTGCCGGGCCTCCCGGCAAGCCACCTTTTCTACAAGCTTTGCCGGCAAGGCATGTAACCCTTTGTACAAAGCCAAGCGCAGACCCTGAGCATAAATAAATGAAGCGCTGGCGCCCTAAGTTATAGCATGCATGCTAGGTCGAGTCTCTTCCTTGGTTAGGGTTGATAGTGCTTAGCGGCGACTAACCCCTAGCCTAGAGGTCGAGTGCGCGTCTATCTGTTTATTTTCTGTCCTCCTTTGGTTCGCAGGGCACATGAGCACTTCTGCTGAGCTACTTGGAAGAAAGGAAACGGACTGGCATCCCGACCCCGGCAAACCAAAGTTGTCGGGCGCTGCAAGCACAAGGATCCAACCGCGGCAAGACAAGGTTGCAGGGGGCTGCAGATCCCGATAAGTCTTTCATCCTCTATCATGCATTTCGGAACGGAGCTGGGATATGTGAAACCTCGTTTTTATTTCTAGGCCACCGTGCTCCCCTTTTCTATACCCAAGGATTATCTCCTAGGTCCGGATTTGGTTGTAGTCGCGGTGGCAAGGAAGTAGAACGAGGAGCCTAAGCCCGCTTCACCCCTGCCTCCGCCAAGGGCGCGAGAATGGTCGAGCAAAGTGGGGGGACGGCAAGGCCTGTTGCCGGGTGAATACATTTATCTTAAATTGTAACAAGGATTCGCTCCTTGTCGCGGGGTCTACCCACGAACGAAAACCCGGCAAACATCCCTTTTGCATTAAAAACATCCCACACAAGTACAGTCTGTACGGAATGAAAAACATGAACAAGGGGGATTACAAGCTTTAAATTTAACAAGGCCCGAAGGCTTACAGATTAAAAAAGAGATAAGATGCCCATGATCCCTTTCTTGTCCCTCTCCTCAGGAGGCAGGTCAAGGAGGCGAAAGAGCAAAAGGGGCGCCTAGGCGAGCTACGAGCAGCAGAAAGCACCAAGAGAACACCTCGGTGGCCGCCCACGGGTGAGCCGGTGATGACGGTGCCGGGAAAGGAGCTGGAAGACGAGGCGGCAGGACCGGCAATACGCGATGAAGGCATCAGTGCCCGCGTACTCCGAGTTGACAGCCTTGCCGCCCGCCCTCTTCCTCTTCCGCAGCCTGCCAACGCCAACCACTCAAGGAAACAGCCCCGAGAAGTTCAAGGAGTTGGCCCCACCCCTGGCAAAACACTACCGGAGGAGCGGCCAGGTGCAGATGCTACTGCTGCCGCACCCGCCCAGGCATGGGGCGTCCGACGCCTAGTCGGACTCATTCTCGTCATCTGCCCTACTGTCCTCCTCATCACTCTCGCTTGAGGAAGAGCTTCCATCGTCGAAATCTCTGTCGGAGGAGCTCTCCACGCAGCACTTCAGGCGAGTCCCGAAGTCTCCGAAGACCTTGACGGAGAGCAGGCCGTCCTCCATTAATTTGAAATAGAGGACGAGCCCCGCCGTCAGGCTATGGATGCGAGCGAACGTCTTCCATCCGCGACGGAGGTACATGACCCGAGGAGCCGGGAAGTCGACGTCGACCCGCGTGCCCCCGTTCCCATAGCCCCTCATGTGCAATCTAAGGGATTGGGGTGGGTCACGC
Source organism: Triticum aestivum (assembly GCF_018294505.1). Lineage (NCBI taxonomy): Eukaryota > Viridiplantae > Streptophyta > Magnoliopsida > Poales > Poaceae > Triticum > Triticum aestivum. The sequence continues at coordinate 271,652,788 of NC_057796.1, read as the reverse complement.
TCCATCTCCCAAGCAAACGGGGCAGGAAGACGAAGACGGCGACGCGGAGGCCGGCGCAGCCTGATGAAGAACTCGCGGGGCTGATCTCCAACATGGCCTTCCATCGGAAAAGGCATCATTGGCGGGGGTGAAGCCGGCGTGCCGCCCCGTCCTCCTCTTCCCCGGGCACCACGACCTCTGCCCCGGCCTCGCCCACGGCCTCGCCCCCTCCCACTTCCCCTCGCGGCCGGCTCCACCACCGTGTGCTCAGGAGGAGGAGGGACGCGCTGTCGAGCGGCGACCCTCGCCGCCACCGTCAAGGGACCAGGATTCCCTTTCTCCATGGCGAGTGAAAGGAAGAAGCAGAAGCGAGAGGACATAGATGACAGAAGAGTAAGGGACGCCATCCCCCCTTCCCCTCCTTATAAAGGGGCGGGGTCGAGGCTCAGCCGCACCGCTCGGCCAATCCGGCCACCAGAAGGCACAGGGAATCGGGACCGACCCGCTGCCCCAACCAGCAACGGCCCGGTTTCCCGCCTCCACCGCTTGCCACCCCAAGCGCATGGAGGACGCGTGGCGAACGTGCAGAATCGAGGGAACGGGTGAGGCGACCTCTCCCCACCCTGTGATCATGGAGTGTGGACGCCTTGAAGACCGCGACCCAGCCCCGCGCAGTAAATGAGCCACGCCTCCACGCCTCCCTCTTTTTATGGGTAAGGCGCGAGACGCCTCTTTACCGCGATGTGACGCATGCATGCGGGAACTGCCCCACGCATGCCGCCCACGTCACGCACACCCCTCCACGCCACGCCACGCCGCGCGCGGGTCGTGGGAAGCGTAGCGCGCGAAAAGTTTTACCGCGGTTAAAACTGCCCCGCCTGCCCGCGCACCGTTTTGGGCCTGGCCCAACAACGTGTCGCACTTATGTGTGGCCCTGGCCCGGGGGCTCCTGTCGGTGTACAAAAGGAGGGGCGTACTTTTGTGCCCCTTTACCTGTGCACGGGCAGTCGGAGCCACGCCCACGGTCACACCAAGCAGAACAGGGGAGGTGAGCCAAGGTAAGACCGAAGCCCAAGATAACCAGAGCAACGCCAAGGCCAAGACCACAAAGAGCAGAGGGACGAAGCAGGTTCCCCGGGCAAGACCCTTGCCGGGGCAGCTTTCCCCACACCAACAGAGCAAGCCACCCTTGAGCCCACGGTCTGCAATATCACGTTGGGCCAGGGCTCGGGAGGCACCTCCATGGTGGCATGCAGATCTTTGTGAAGACAAGGATAACTCGAGATCAGATGAGGATTAGAAGACGACGATCCTCGGCAGGATCTTTGCCGAGGAAGGCCACCAGACCCCCGGCAAGATCCTTGCCGGGGACGACAGCGCGCCACGGCAAGACCCTTGCCGGGCCACCCGGCAAGGCCCTCGCCGAGGACGCCAGCAGGGCCACTATCAAGCCCGCACCAACCAAGTCTCCACCACCGTTCACATGCAGCTGCCAGCCCAACCAGCTGGGCGGGCACCTGCGTGGCAACATGCAGCTCCCAGGCCAACTCATCAAGCGCCTGCGTGGCGGCATGCAGATCTTCGTGGAGGCTCCACCACCGCGCCACCTCAGCTGCCTGCCTGCCTATGTGGCGCCGCATGCGTCGCTAGCCAGGGCGCGTGTCGAAGCAAGGAGGAGCGGCGACGGGCGGGACGTGCCTCGCCCCCGTCCCCGATAAAGCAAGGGGACACCTAAGCAACGCATTAAATGTGTCTTGTCCTGTAATACGAGCGATAAGCTCATAGCACTGTGCGCCTTTCCACCTCCTGTGTGCCACTGTGGCAGCCCCTTTCGACTATAAAAGAAGGCCCATGGCATACTGGAGAAGGATTCGGCTCTTTCGAACCACACACTCACCACAGCTAGTTCAAGAGCTCAAGAACTCTCTGAAATACACCCACCAAAGAAGGACTAGGGTTTTACGCATCCTCGCGGCCCGAACCTGGGTAAGCGATCCTCGTGCTGGTTACTAATCCTGCTCTTCTCGCGACCCCGCGCCCCGGCAACCGTCGTAGGGATTCTTGTGATCCCATAGGTGTCGTTCCACACCGACATATAATCACCGCAAAACTATATATAGTGACAGTAAAGAGCGTATTGTTACATACGTTGACCGCCAGTGTATTTTTCTCGTTTAAAATTAAGCCATATTTAACCGGAAAGGACTAGTACTTGTACTGCTTTGATGTGTCCCGTCAACTCACCGAATGAGGAGAAGCTTGCTTACTACGCCTCTCCCTCGCCCACGCGCGCGGTGGCCCGCAGGGCGAGGAGAGGGTTTTGACTACAGCGCCTGAGGGAGTCCTGGACTAAGGGGTCCTCGGGCGTCCGGCCTATTATCAATGGGCCGGACTGGTGGGTTGTGAAGACATGAAGGCCGAAGACTGTACCCATGTCCGGATTGGACTCTCCTTGGCATGGAAGGCAAGCTTGGCGATCAACTATGAAGATTCCTTCTTATGTAACCGACTCTATGTAACCCTAGATTCCCCCGGTGTCTATATAAACTGGAGGGTGTAGTCCGGAAAGGATATACTCATTACCATTTTTCGAGGGTAGAGTATTCAATCCAAATTTATTGATTCGACACAAGGGGAGCCAAAGAATATTCTCTAGTATTAGCAGTTGAGTTGTCAATTCAACCACACCTGGATAACTTAATATCTGCAGCAAAGTATTTAGTAGCAAAGTAATATGATAGTAGTGGTAACGGTAACAAAAATAGCTGTAGCAAAAGTAATATTTTTGGTGTTTTGTAGTGATTGTAATAGTAGCAACGGAACAGTAAATAACCGGAGAACAATATGTGAAAAGCTCGTAGGCATTGGATCGGTGATGGAGGATTATGCCGGACGCGGTTCATCATGTAACAATCATAACATAGGGTGACACAGAACTAGCTCCAATTCATCAATGTAATGTAGGCATGTATTCCGAATATAGTCATACGTGCTTATGGAAAAGAACTTGCATGACATCTTTTGTCCTACCCTCCCGTGGCAGCGGGGTCCTAGCGAAAACTAAGGGATATTAAGGCCTCCTTTTAATAGAGTACCGGACCAAAGCATTAACACATATTGAATACATGAACTCCTCAAACTAAGGATCAAGAACTCACATATATTCATGAAAACATAATAGGTTCAAATCTGAAATCATGGCACTCGGGCCCTAGTGACAAGCATTAAGCATAGCAAAGTCATAGCAATATCAATCTCAGAACATAGTGGATACTAGGGATCAAACCCTAACAAAACTAACTCGATTACATGATAAATCTCATCCAACCCATCACTGTCCAGCAAGCCTACGATGGAATTACTCATGCACGGCGGTGAGCATCATGAAATTGGTGATGGAGGATGGTTGATGATGACGACGATGACGAATCCCCCTCTCCGGAGCCCCAAACGGACTCCAGATCAGCCCTCCCAAGAGGTTTTAGGGCTTGGCGGCGGCTCCGTATCGTAAAACACGATGAATCGTTCTCTCTAATTTTTTTCTCCCCGAACACGAATATATGGAGTTCGAGTTGAGGTCGGTGGAGTGTCAGGGGCCCCACGAGGCAGGGGGCGCGCCCAGGGGGGCAAGCGCACCCCCACCCTCGTGGACAGGGTGTGGGCCCCCTGACGTGGATTCTTCTTCCAGTATTTTTAATATTTTCCAAAAATATGTTCCGTGGAGTTTCAGGTCATTCCGAGAACTTTTGTTTCTGCACATAAATAACACCATGGAAAGTCTGCTGAAAACAGCGTCAGTCCGGATTAGTTCCATTCAAATCATGCAAGTTAGAGTCCAAAACAAGGGCAAAAGTGTTTGGAAAAGTAGATACGACGGAGACGTATCAACAGACTATGTTCAGTTTCCGATCAGGAAGAACCGGATACCCACCAGCGAAAGGATGCGACCAGCCCTCCGAACATAGAATCGGACGGCAGTCCTAAACCATCAGAAGATACTCCGGAGCCCGGATTGTTGAGTCTGGAAGGTCTCCAGATTCCGGACAATCGGCTAGATCAGGCTTCGGATTTAACTCCACCCACCCACCCGGACATTGAAGCTCTCATGAGCATAAAACAGCAGTCTTAGGAAACGGTCCACCACTTCTAGGCCAGATTCCTCCTTATCAAAGACAAGGTAAAAGATTGCCGCGACGAGGACGCGATATCAGCGTTCTGCAACAATTGCACGGACGAAGGAATCCTCAACGCTATCTATCGCCGCCGCATACTGAAGTTCACTGACTTAGCAACTATCGTACAAAAGTACAGCGCGATGGAAAGCGCCTGGAAAACTCAGGTAGCTTGTTGGGAGCCGTCGGCCCCAACTCAACCCCTCCTACAGACGAAAAGGGTGCACCCCTGTGGCACCCCCAGTCCAACAGTCAAGAAACATAAACCCATTATGCGGCACGGCACCGTTCTGGAGGGATGGCTCGATGGCCCATGCAAAATACACACGACACCAGATATCGTGGCAACCCACAGCCTTAGAGCCTGCTGGATACTCCGGCAGGTAGCCAAGAGCGGCGAGGACATCCTTATCAAGGACACCCCAGAACAGCACCCTCTAGAAAACGACGACACAAGAGTATTGACGGTCTTCGAGACATTCGCTTCAGACAACAAGTGCAAAAGGGCACTCCGAGACCTCGCCGAAGTCTGCCAAATCGCTGCAATAAACCCTTGGAATGACACGGCTATAACATTTAAAGCCGATGACGAACCGAAGTACAGGACAATCCAGGTGCCAGCCGCATTGGTCCTTAGTCCCATCGTGGACAGGTTTCGACTTACCAAGGTCCTCATGGACGGCAGCAGCGGACTAAACCTCATTTATGAGGACACACTCCACAAAATGGAAATAGACAGGAGCCGCATCAAGCAAAGTAGCACAACCTTCCGAGGAATCATTCCCAGTCGAAAGGCGCGATGCATGGGAAAAATCACACTTGACGTGGTATTCGGCACGCCGGAAAATTATCGGTCCGAAGAAATCACTTTCCAAGTGGCCCCTTTCAGCAGCGGATACCACGCCCTGTTAGGGCGGGATGCTTTTACACGCTTCCAAGCTATACCTCATTACGGGTATATGAAGCTCAAAATGCCCAGACCAAACAGTATAATCACTCTCGTCAGTGATCCGGACATACCACTCCGCGCTGAAAACAAAACCGCATCCCTGGCCCTTGAGGCGCTATCTGAAGCCCTAGCGGCCGAAGAATTAACCGCACTACGCTCCACGGTCGATAGGGACAATGTGATCCTCGACAAACGCCCCAAATCCACCTCCTTCAAACCAGCAGAAGAAATAGTTGATGAACCACAAGTATAGGGGATCTATCGTATTCCTTTCGATAAGTAAGAGTGTCGAACCCAACGAGGAGCAGAAGGAAATGATAAGCGGTTTTCAGCAAGGTATTCTCTGCAAGCACTGAAATTATAGGTAACAGATAGTTTTGTGATAAGATAAATTGTAACGGGTAACAAGTAACAAGAGTAAATAAAGTGCAGCAAGGTGGCCCAATCCTTTTTGTAGCAAAGGACAATCCTGGACAATTTCTTATATAGAGAAGAGCGCTCCCGAGGACACATGGGAATTATCGTCAAGCTAGTTTTCATCACGTTCATATGATTCGCGTTCGGTACTTTGATAATTTGATATGTGGGTGGACCGGTGCTTGGGTGCTGTTCTTACTTGAACAAGCATCCCACTTATGATTAACCCCTATTGCAAGCATCCGCAACTACAAAAGAAGTATTAAGGCAAACCTAACCATAGCATGAAACATGTGGATCCAAATCAGCCCCTTACGAAGCAACGCGTAAACTAGGGTTTAAGCTTCTATCACTCTAGCAACCCATCATCTACTTATTACTTCCCAATGCCTTCCTCTAGGCCCAAATAATGGTAAAGTGTCATGTAGTCGACGTTCACATAACACCACTAGAGGATAGACAACATACATCTCATCAAAATATCGAACGAATACCAAATACACATGACTAGTAATAGCAAGACTTCTCCCATGTCCTCAGGAACAAATGTAACTACTCACAAAGCATATTCATGTTCATAATCAGAGGAGTATTAATATGCATAAAGGATCTGAACATATGATCTTCCACCAAATAAACCAACTAGCATCAACTACAAGGAGTAATCAACACTACTAGCAACCTACAGGTACCAATCCCAGACTTAGAGACAAGAATTGGATACAAGAGATGAACTAGGGTTTGAGAGGAGATGGTGCTGGTGAAGATGTTGATGGAGATTGCCCTCTCCCGATGAGAGGAGTGTTGGTGATGACGATGGCGACTATTTCCCCCTCCCGGGGGGAAGTGTCCCGGCAGAACAGCTCCGCCGGAGTCCTAGATTGGTTCCGCCAAGGTTCCACCTCGTGGCGGCGGAGTCTCGTCCCGAAAGCTTGCTTATGATTTTTCTTCGGACGAAAGACTTCATATAGCAGAAGATGGGCACCGGAGGGCCAATAGGGGGCCCACGAGGCAGGGGGCGCGCCCAGGGGGTAGGGCGCACCCCCACCCTCGTGGCCAGGGTGTGGGCCCCCTCTGGTATTTCTTCCGCTCAGTATTTTTTATTATTTCCAAAAATAACTTTCGTGGAGTTTCAGGACTTTTGGAGTTGTGCAGAATAGGTCTCTAATATTTGCTCCTTTTCTAGCCCAGAATTCCAGCTGCCGGCATTCTCCCTCCTTATGTAAACCTTGTAAAATAAGAGAGAATAGGCATAAGTATTGTGACATAATGTGTAATAACAGCCCATAATGCAATAAATATCGATATAAAAGCATGATGCAAAATGGACGTATCAACTCCCCCAAGCTTAGACCTCGCTTGTCCTCAAGCGAAAGCCGATAACGATAAATATGTCCACATGTTTAGAGGTAGAGGTGTCGATAAAATAAAATACGGACATGAGGGCAGCATGATTATTCTCATAACAGCAACATATAAGGGTAATGTCATATGATCTCTTATGCTCAAGTAATAATCTATTCACAATGCAAAGTATGAATCAGAAACTTTATTGAGAACCAACAAACTATAATCTCAGTCATTGAAGCAATTGCAATTTATCATAACGTCAGAAAGAGTCTATGTCTGAGCTGTTTAGCAAGTCCACATACTCAACTATCATTTAGTCTTTCACAATTGCTAACACTCATGCAATACTTGTGGTTACGAAGTTTTAATCGGACACAGAGAAAGATAGGGGCTTATAGTTTCGCCTCCCAACCTTTTACCTCAAGGGTAATGTCAACAATAATAGTTCATGCTAACTTACATCCAATTAGATATATATATCAGGATCTTTGCAACATACTATGCTTGCCAAAGGATAAAATGTAAAAAGGAAAGGTGAAGATCACCATGACTCTTGCATAAGGTAGAAGATAATAATAAAAGATAGGCCCTTCGCAGAGGGAAGCAGAGGTTGCCATGCACTTTTAGGGTTGGATGCACAAAATCTTAATGCAAAAGAACATCACTTTATATTGCTAGTTGTGATATAGACCTTTATTATGCAGTCTGTCGCTTTTATTTCTTCCACATCACAAGATCGTATAAAGCTTATTTCCTCCACACCAATCAATCATACATATTTCGAGAGCAATTTTTATTGCTTGCACCGATGACAACTTACTTGAAGGATCTTACTCAATCCATAGGTAGGTATGGTGGACTCTCATGGCAAAACTGGGTTTAAGGGTATTTGGAAGCACAAGTAGTATCTCTACTTGGTGCAAAGAATTTGGCTAGCATGAGGGGGAAAGGCAAGCTCAACATGTTGGATGATCCATGACAATATAATTTATCTCAGATATAAGAAAACATAACCCATTACGTTGTCTTCCTTGTCCAGCATCAACTCTTTAGCATGTCATATTTTAATGAGTGCTCCCAATCATAAAAGATGTCCAAGATAGTATATTTATATGTGAAACCTCTCTTTCTTTATTACTTCCTATTAATTGCAACAATGACCAAAGCTATGTTTGCCAACTCCCAACAATTTCTAATCATCATACTCTTTCTATGTGAAGTCATTACTCTCCATAAGATCAATATGATCTCTTTGTTTCTTTTTATTCTTTTCTGTTTTCTTTTATTCACTCAAGATCATGGCAAAATAATCAAGCCCTTGACTCAACACTAATCTTTATTATATAGCTCACGGCCTCGATTACATAAAGGGATCATAAAGCAAAACTCAAAACTAGATCATACCAAAACTTTTGTTCTACTAGATCAAGATACTACTAATAGGATCGAACTAAGAAAAACGGTAAAGATAGGAGTGTGGTGGTGATACGATATCGGGGCACCTCCCCCAAGCTTGGCAGTTGCCAAGGGGAGTGCCCATACGCATATGATTATATCTCCTTTGTCGGAAGTGGTGGTGATGGGGTTGTTGATGAAGTAGGCTTGTCTTCCATCTTCCAAGGCATGGTCTCACCATCATTGAAGGATGATCTCCGGGATCCTCAAATCTGCAGCCAAACTCATTCTCTTGAATCTATATTCATACTCACAGTTTTGGTTTTGCAGGTCATAGATTTGGGCTTGGAGGTGCTCGATTTTCTCATGGAGCTTGAAGATAGCCTCCCCAGTGTCCTTGGCATCGAGCTTCTGGTTGTTGGTGAACTCCATGATCATTATGTGATTGGAGTCAAGTCCACGCTCCACCATCTCCTGGCACTTGAAAACTTGTTGCTCCATTGCTTCAAGCCTTGTCTCCATGCTTCCGGTCCTCCGTGGTCCCTCAACATCGCGGATGTGCAGCAACCCATCACGCATCTCAATGGTTTGAGGGTGTTGTCGCACCTCCGCGAGGTAGGGGTTGATGACCTTCTCAAAGAACTTGTCCTTGGGGGCGCTTGGAGACGTCATGATGATCTAGATCTGTCAGAGAAGCAGCTCGAAACGAAAACAGAGGATATTTGCGTGATACAGGAGTCAAAACCTTCGGGAGATTATATAATGAATTTTTACCGACCAAAATACGTAACGTGCAAGAAAACGGAGTCCGGAGAGCGCACGAGGTGCCCACGAGGCAGGGAGCACTCCCAGGGGGGTAGGGCGCGCCCTCCACCCTCGTGGAGAACTCGTGTCCTTCCCGGACTGCTTCTTATTTTTGTATTTTTCTAAATATTCCAAAATAGAGAAAAAATGCCTTTAGAACTATTTTGGAGTCGGTTTACTTACCGTACCACATACCTATTCCTTTTCGGAGTCTGAAACGTTCCGGAAAGTGTCCCTTATGTACTCCTCCGGGGTTACCGTTTCAATAACATTGGTTTCAACATTTATAGGATTACCTGAGATATAATGTTTGATTCTTTGACCGTTTACCACCTTCGGATTTGTGCCTTCGAAGTTGTTGATTTTCATGGCACCGGAACGATAGACCTCCTCGATAATGTAAGGTCCTTCCCATTTAGAGAGAAGTTTTCCTGCAAAAAATCTTAAACGAGAGTTGTATAGCAATACATAATCACCTACATTAAACTCACGCTTTTGTATTCTTTTGTCATGCCATCTTTTAACTTTTTCTTTAAACAACTTGGCATTTTCATAGGCTTGGGTTCTCCATTCATCAAGTGAGCTAATGTCAAATAACCTCTTCTCACCGGCAAGTTTGAAATCATAGTTGAGCTCTTTAATAGCCGAATATGCCTTATGTTCTAATTCAAGAGGTAGGTGACAAGCTTTTCCATAAACCATTTATACGAAGACATTCCCATAGGATTTTTGTATGCAGTTCTATAGGCCCATAATGCGTCATCAAGTTTCTTGGACCAATTCTTCCTAGATCTATTAACAGTCTTTTGCAAAATTAATTTGAGCTCTCTATTACTCAATTCTACTTGACCACTAGACTGTGGGTGATAAGGGGATGCAATTCTATGATTAACATCATACTTAGCAAGCATTTTACGGAAAGCACCATGAATAAAATGTGAACCACCATCAGTCATTAAATATCTAGGGACTCCAAACCTCAGAAAAATAACTTCTTTAAGCATCTTAATAGAGGTGTTATGATCAGCACTACTAGTTGGAATAGCTTCTACCCACTTAGTAACGTAATCAACAACAACTAAAATATGTGTATACCCGCTAGAGGCAGGAAAAGGTCCCATATAATGAAATCCCCAAACATCAAATGGTTCAATAACAAGTGAGTAATTCATAGGCATTTCTTGACGTCTACTAATATTACCAATTCTTTGACATTCATCACAAGATAAGACAAACTTACGGGCATCCTTGAAGAGAGTAGGCTAATAAAAACTGGATTGCAATACCTTATGTGCAGTTCTATCTCCAGCGTGGTGTCCTCCATAAGCTTCGGAGTGACACTTGCGCAGGATCTGTTCTTGTTCATGCTCAAGCACACAACGTCTAATAACACCATCTACTCCTTCTTTATAAAGATGTGGGTCATCCCAGAAGTAATGCCTCAAATCAAAGAAAAACTTTTTCTTTTGCTGGTATGTGAAACTAGGTGGTATAAATTTAGCAACGTAATTAGCATAATCAGCATACCATGGAGCAGTACGAGAAGCATTTGTGAGATTCAGTTGTTCATCAGGAAATCTATCATCAATAGGTAGTGGGTCATCAAGAACATTCTCTAACCTAGACAAGTTGTCTGCAACGGGGTTCTCAGCTCCCTTTCTATCAATAATATGCAAATCAAATTCTTGTAGCAGGAGAACCCATCTAATAAGTCTAGGTTTAGCATCTTTCTTTTCCATAAGATATTTAATAGCAGCATGATCTGTGTGAATAGTTACTTTAGAATCAACAATATAAGGTCTGAACTTATCACAAGCAAATACAACTGCTAAGAATTCTTTTTCAGTAGTAGCATAATTTCTCTGAGCATTGTCTAGAGTTTTACTAGCATATTGAATAACATTTAATTTCTTATCAACTCTTTGCCCTAGAACAGCACCTACAGCATAATCACTAGCATCACACATGGTTTCAAAAGGTAAATTCCAATCAGGTGGTTGAACAATAGGTGTAGAGATCAATGCTTTCTTAAGTATTTCAAATGCTTCTACACAATCATCATCAAAGACAAATGGTATATCTTTTTGTAATAAATTAGTCAAAGGCCGAGAAATTTTTGAGAAGTCCTTAATGAACCTCCTATAAAAACCGGCATGACCAAGGAAACTTCTTATACCTTTGATGTCCTTGGGACATGGCATCTTTTCAATAGCATCAACCTTAGATTTATCAACTTCAATACCTCTTTCAGAAATTTTATGCCCCAAGACAATACCTTCATTAACCATAAAGTGGCACTTTTCCCAATTCAAGACAAGATTAGTTTCTTCACATCTCTGCAAAACTCGATCAAGGTTGCTCAAGCAATCATCAAAATAGGATCCATAAACGGAGAAATCATCCATGAAAAGCTCACATATCTTTTCACAAAAGTCAGAGAATATAGCCATCATGCATCTTTGAAAGGTAGCAGGTGTATTACATAAACCAAAAGGCATACGTCTATAAGCAAAAGTACCGAAAGGGCAAGTAAAAGTGGTCTTTGATTGATCATCCGCTGACACAGGTATTTGAGAGAAACCAGAATAACCATCTAGAAAGCAAAAATGTGTATGTTTGGATAATCTTTTTAGCATTTGATCGATAAAAGGTAAGGGGTAATGGTCCTTTTTAGTAGCCTTATTTAATTTGTAGAAATCAATTACCATCCTATAACCTGTAATAATTCTTTGCGGGATCAATTCATCTTTATCATTAGGGACGACGGCAATACCTCCCTTTTTAGGGACACAATGGACAGGACTTACCCATTGACTATCAGCAACGAGATAAATAATACCTGCCTCAAGAAGCTTTAGTATTTCCTTTCTTACCACCTCTTTCATTTTAGGATTAAGCCATCATTGATGATCACGAACTGGTTTGGCATCTTTCTCCAAATTTATTTTGTGTTGGCATAGAGTGGGGCTAATGCCCTTAAGATCATCAAGAGTATATCCAATAGCAGCGCGATGCTTCTTCAGTGTTTTCAATAATCTCTCTTCTTCATGCTCTGAAAGGTTAGCACTAATAATAACATGATATATCTTTTTCTCATCAAGATAAGCATATTTAAGAGTATCTGGTAACGGTTTAAGCTCAAACACGGGATCACCCTTGGGTGGAGGAGGATCCCCTAGGATTTCGACATGCAAATTGTGTTTCGGGATGGGTTCCTGTTTGAAGAATACTTCATCTATTTCCCTTCTTTCATTCATAAACATATCATTTTCATGGTCTAGCAAATATTGTTCTAAAGGATCACTAGGAGGTACGGCAATAGAAGCAAGACCAATAATTTCATCCTTACTAGGCAATTCTTCTTCACGGTGTTGTCTACGAAATTTAGAGAAATTAAACTCATGAGACATATCACCCAAACCAATAGTAACAACATCCTTTTCGCAGTCTATCTTAGCATTAACAGTGTTCAAGAAGGGTCTACCAAATATAATGGGACAAAAGCTATGTTGTGGGGAACCAAGAACAAGAAAATCAGCAGGATATTTAGTTTTCCCACACAAGACTTCAACATCTCTAACAATTCCAATTGGTGATATAGTATCTCTATTAGCAAGTTTAATTGTGACATCAATATCTTCTAACTCAGCAGGTGCAATATCATGCATAATTTCTTTGTATAAGTCGTGAGGTATTGCACTAGCACTAGCACCCATATCACATAAGCCATGATAACAATGATCTCCTATTTTAACAGAAATTACAGGCATGCCTACCACAGGTCTATGTTTATCTTTAGCACAAGGTTTGGCAATTCTAGCAGTTTCATTACAGAAATGAATAACATGCCCATCAATATTATCAGACAAGAGATCTTTAACAATAGCAATATTAGGTTCAACTTTAACTTGCTCAGGAGGTGTATAGGTTCTAATATAGCTCTTACGAACCACAGTTGAAGCTTTAGCATGATCTTTTATCCTAACAGGAAAAGGTGGTTTCTCAACATAAGCGGTAGGAACAATAGGATCATTATAAGTAATAGTCTTTTCTTCAACTTTAATAGGTGCAGCTACTTTTACTTCTATGGGAGGATGATATTTAAACCACTTCTCCTTAGGGAGATCAACATGAGTACCAAAAGATTCACAGAAAGAAGCTACTATCTCAGAGTCAAGTCCATATTCAGTGCTAAATTTATGGAAAACATCAGTATCCATAAAAGATTTAACACAATCAAACTTAGGTGTCATACCTGACTCCTTACCTTCGTCGAGGTCCCAATCTTCAGATTTGCGTTTAATTCTTTCCAATAAATCCCATTTGAATTCAATAGTCTTCATCATAAAAGAGCCAGCACAAGAAGTATCGAGCATGGTGCGATTGTTATAAGAAAGTCGAGCATAAAATTTTTGAATAATTATTTCTCTTGGGAGCTCATGATTGGGGCATGAATATAACATTGATTTAAGCCTGCCCCAAGCTTGAGCGATGCTTTCTCCTTCGCGAGGCCAAAAATTATATATATAATTGCGATCATGATGAACAAGGTGCATAGGATAAAACTTCAGATGAAATTCCGATTTCAATCATTTGTAGTTCCATGATCCCATATCATCACATAGCCTATACCATGTCAATGCATCTACCTTCAAAGATAAAGGGAAGACCTTCTTCTTAATAACATCGTCGGGCACACCTGCAAGCTTAAATAATCCACAAACTTCATCCACATATATTAAGTGCTCATCAGGATGCATTGTCCCGTCTCCTGCAAAGGGATTAGCTAGCAGTTTTTCTATCGTACCCGAAGGAATATCAAAGTAGACATTTTCATTTTCAGTAAGTTCAGTAGGTTAAGGATCAACTCTTTGCTCTACTGGTCGGGGTGAAGATACCCCGAACAAGCCCCTCAGAGGATTACTTTCCATAGTAACAAGTGACAGTAAATTTCAGCACACTATATAAATTTTTCCTTACCAAATTCCACCTACCAAAGGTGCTTCACTCCCCGGCAACGGCGCCAGAAAAGAGTCTTGATGACCCACAAGTATAGGGGATCTATCGTAGTCCTTTCGATAAGTAAGAGTGTCGAACCCAACGAGGAGCAGAAGGAAACGATAAGCGGTTTTCAGCAAGGTACACTACAAAAAAAAGACACATCCGTGACATTTTGGGCCAAACGAATTTTTTTCTGTCATACATATGACACTTCTATGACGATAATTGTGACAAAACCCGGTATCATCATAGATGTGGTGGGCGCCTACTTCTATGACAGAAAATGGGCTTTTCGTCCTGGGCGGGCCGGAGACGCAGCTGCATGACATTCTTTGGGCCGTCCATGACGGAAAAAACCGTGGTAGAAGCGAGGGCGAGGAAAATTTCGGGGAGTTCCCGGTTACGATGGGAGGTCGGGGGCCGAGCGATGCGCGTTTCTCTCGTACACGTACGTGCGTGTGTGCGAGGCGTTGGCTCTAACTAAACCCGAGCGAGGCGTTGGCTCTAACTAAACCCGAGCGAGGCGTTGGGCTCTAACTGAACCCGAGTGATTGCACTGCAGGCTACGCGTTACTGAACCCGAGCGATCGATCGATGGCTGTTAACTGAACCCGATCGAGCGATTCCTTTGCTACTGCTGCTAACTGAAGCTGATCGATGCTGCCTTTGGATGAACAGTGAGCGTTGCTGGGGGGGTTTGGATGAACAATTCCCGGTGGGGGTGGATGAACAGGACCCCGTGGTGTTGCCTCTGGATGAACAGGACCCCGATCGATCGAGCCGGTTGGGCTGGATGACAGGACCTCGTGGAGGGCGGATGAACAGGACCACCCGTGGAGGGCAGAATGAACGTAGATGGTGGAGGGCTGGATGAACAGTAGCCCATGGAGGGGTGGTTGAACAGGAGCCCGTGGAGAGGGCTGGTTGAACAGTAGCCGGTGGAGTAGCGCGTGGTGGAGGCTGGATGAACAGGAGCCCGTGGATCAACAGATCATAGGTGGAGGCTGGTGAGGAAGGTCGACGGTGGGATGAACAAGTCAGCCCGTGGAAGCTGGAGGGGGTCGACGGTGGAGATTGAACAGTGTCCCGTGGAGTCCCGTTTTGCGGTAACGCCACACCCCTCCCGATGAACAGGACCCCGTTTCGACCGTAGCGCTCCAACACAAGTCCGTTCCTCCGTTTTGCGGTACGCCCACGCCCTCCCGATCAACAGGACACCCGTTTTCGACCGTAAGGAGGTCCGTTTCCTCTGTTTTGCGGTACGCCAGACCCCTCCCGATGAATAGGATCCCGTTTCAAAAGTGGCCGGTCGAACACAAGGCCGTTTCCTTCGTTCTGCGGTACGCCAAGCCTCGTTTCCATCGGCTGTTCCATCCAAGCCCTCCCGATGAACACAACGACGCATTCCGTTCCAACCCAGCCGGTTGGCTCCCCATGAACACGACGACGATGTTGTTTCTCCGTTTCGACCCAGCCATGTACACGAGCCCTGGCCGTACGTATGCGCGAGTAGGCGTTCGAGACCCTGCCCGTATGTACGCATGTGGCCGTATTTTTTTCTTGCACACTGGCCGCTGTACGTACGTGTACATGCTACGTGCGCGCCTCTACTACGACACGTGCGCGCCTCTACATCGACCAGTATGTACGTACACGTTTGCGACTAGAATGACAATGCTACATACGCTTCGACCAGGTGGGTCCCGACTATCAGGCACTTCCTTGCCTGCGAAGATGTAGCTGGTGGGTCCCAGCAGTCAGGGGGGCGGATCATTTTTTTTGCCCGGACGCACTTCCTTGCGTGCGAAGATGTAGCTGGTGGGTCCCCGCAGTCAGGGGGAAACGTTTTTTCGCGAAATATGGTGGCCCGTCCGGTGGGTCCCTGCTGTCAGGTGGAGGAATAATTATTTTCCGCGTAATAAGGAGGCACTTCCTTGCT
This sequence comes from Triticum aestivum, assembly GCF_018294505.1. Classification (NCBI taxonomy): domain Eukaryota; kingdom Viridiplantae; phylum Streptophyta; class Magnoliopsida; order Poales; family Poaceae; genus Triticum; species Triticum aestivum. Next base: position 271,636,782 of record NC_057796.1, on the reverse strand, counting down.
GCGGCTGTGGACCCAGCTGTCAGCCTCTCCATGTACAGTCCACGTCCGATGGAAGCCGTTCCTTGACCACATTGACCACGCCGCGCCGAGAGCACCAGGGCAGTGGACGACGGCGAGGCCTAGGAAGGGGATGACGCGGAGCCGGGGAAGACGCGGCAGTGGAAGCCCGCGCGGAGAGGAGTACGAGGGTTCACTGGTTCGGCTGCGGTGTGAGGCTACCGTCGCCGCAGGGCCTGGCCAGCGGTGGGAATAGTAGGGGGCGGTGAGTTCTCAGCGGCAGCACAGCCGGCCACGGGAGGCAGGAGCATGCGGCACGACCGGCGCTGCTTTGGGCGGCTGGAGCAACAAGACTAGAGGTTGAAGAGTCAGCCTGCATCATACGGTCACTGGAGCTAGAATCGTGCATATTGACTAGGTTGACAAAGCCCTCCGTCCCCGTCAACTTAGTAGGCCCACAAGTCAGCCTGCCACTATACTGGGTCCCAGCTAGCAGGGGGAGTATTCAATTTTTTTGTGCGTAATAAGGACGCACTTCCTTGCGTGCGAAGATATAGCTGGTGGGTCCGAGCTGTCAGCGGCGGTAACGTTTTTTCGCGAAATACAGAGGCCCTTTCGGTGGGTCCCAGATGTCAGGTGGAGGAATCATTATTTTGCGTGTAATAAGGAGGCATTTCCTTGCGTGCGGCCGTGGACCCAGCTGTCAGCCTCTCCACGTACAGTCCACTTCAGATGCATGTCGGTCGTTGACCACGTTGACCAGGCCGTGCCGGGAGCACCAGGGCGGTGGACGACGGCGAGGCCTAGGAAGGGAATGACACGGAGGCAGGGAAGACTCGGTAGTTGTGTCCCACGCGGAGGGGAGTTCGACTATACGAGGGTTTACTGGTTCGTCTGCCGTCGCCGGAGAATAACAACAGGTGTGGGTGAGTAGAGGGATGGCTAGGCCAGCGATGGGAGTACGGTGAGGCGGTGAAGCCTGCGCGGCAACACAGCCGGCCGCGAGGAGGGAGCAGGCAGTCCCGCCGGCGCTTGTTTGAGCGGCTGGAGCAGGAAGAGCAGAGATTGAAGAAGCACGATGGCCGTTGGATGGACATCCAACAGTCACTGCTTGTGCGTCAACCTTTTTTTAGGAAAGCCTCAAATCTGTGGAAAACAGCATACAACCCATCTGCCATTATTTCTAATAATTTACAACCCATTTGCTAATTCTGAAGGTTTTTTTGGAGCCCATATTCTTTTTGTTAGCATTACAGCCCATATTGTGGCCACGGTTAAAAAATTATAGAAAGCGTTGCATATTTCGGTGCGGTCCGAACTGTTTTTAATCCCGAAATTTCGAGTCACATTCAAACTGATTTTAAAAATAAATGTATATCAATATAAAATCCAACAAATTGTCCACGCATAAAAATTAATGCAATTTAAAATCTGGAAATGAAAAAAAGAAATTTGAAAGTAATTGCCGGTTTGATGTGTTTTAAAAATGTACAGCCCATTTCTCATTACTGATAGGCCATTTTCTCGTCCAGCCGAATGAAGCTCTCCTCGTCTTGAAAGATTTGCAGCCCAATAGGCCTGACAAAGCGACTTACTTGGCAAATCACAAAAAAACTGGGCTAGCCATTTTCAGAAAGAAAAAAAACTACTGGGCTGGTCTGTGGTAAACATAAAAGAGAAGGCTGTCTAGACATGCCAGAGTGCCCCGCACAGCCCAGTTGACACCCTGCTTCCGTCTCAAAAACAAATTAGATAAATGCCACAACAAATATGGCGATTCATAAAAATGCCACTGCAATTTCCAAACTTTGAAAAATGCCACTGCAATTTTTGCAAACTTTGGAAAACGCCACTGCAATTTGCAAACTTTGAAAAACGCCACTCCAGACTTCGAAAAATGCCACTGGGGATGGCATGAAATGGCATTTTTCAAAGTTTGGAAATTGCAATGGCATTTCTTAGAAACACCAGATTTGGAGTGGCATTTATCAAATTAACCCAAAACAAAAATAACTGGGCGAGCTGCTGGGTCCCTGATGTCAGCCGCTCGTTGTGCAACTCTCTCGTTTATTGACTACGTTGACAATGGCATGGGACCCAGATGTCAGAAATCCATTACGAGGAGCCATTTTTTATTGGATTGAAATAAGGAGGCACTTTGCTTGCGTACTGCCATGACCTTGGCGGGTCCCTGCTGTCATCCTCTCCACGTACAATCATCTCCTGGTTGTGTACGCGTCAACTTGGTAGGCCCACAAGTCAGCCTCTAAACCCGTGGAGGACAAATACAACCCATTTAAAAAAATAACAGCCCATTCAATATGTTTAAACGGAAAGTTCAACATTCAGAGCAAAGTAACAGGTCAGATCCACATATAGAGTACTGAACTTCCACGTTGACAACCATCATAACCAAGTTAACTATCTACTTCCACTAATACTCTAGTAGCATACAAGTACTAACTTACTCTTAGCTAACTAGACGATGCCGGCTGCCATCTGCGGTACACGCTAAACGCTGGCACCAGCGTCCTCCGCCTCGCCTCGGACTTGCCAGAGGTGCGATAGGGCGCGTTGCTCGCGCGCGTTGGCCCTTTCCATGCCGGCATGGTCCACCGAAGCTTCGGCTTCTAAGCGGGAAACCCACTTGACGAGCTGGTAGTAAAAATTGGCGTCGCAAACGCGTGCGTGCCTGACAGCCTCCAGGGCTATTTGCCGGGCGCCGGCCTCCACGTAGTCGGCCCACGTGCGGGCGCTCTGCTCGCGACTCAGAGCGTCGGTGCGCTGCTGCTCCATGTCCCGCTGGCGGCGCAAATCGGCGATGCGCTGCTCATCCGCCAAGAGGTCGCGCTCCAACAACTCCTGCTCCTCCGCCAGGCGGTCGCGCTCCAACAAGTCCTCGATCTCCGCATTGCCATCTAAAGACCGATAGAATGCCTCCTCCCTCCATCTGCCTTCCGGTGAAAAACCGAACACTAGTTCCGGCGGTGACTGCCTCCGGCCATGCCTATCGCGGACGGGCGGGGGCATGGCGGACGTGGCGAGAGCAAAGATAAGTGGCGAGCAACGTCGGGCCGGTGGGGGCTTATGAGGATAGGGCGAGTTGGGTCACGGTGCCACCATAGAAGGCCGAGAAACAGTACTTATAAGCGGAAGGTAGTGCGACGGTCATCGGAATTCAATGCATAATGAAGCAGGCATGGCTTAGCGCGCCAGCTTGCCGTGGAAAACTAGAGAAACTGAAATTCTGACGGTGGCGTCCCGTCTCGTCCGTGCTGGGTCGCACGCCGGCCTTACGGTCAAACGAGTGCACTCGAATCATCTCCCTCCTTGTCAATAATGATTCCACGGATTTAAAAGGCCCGCAACAATTAAAGCGCATCTTTTTTCGCATCAGTTAGCTGCCTTAATTACGGCCGGCTGCATCGGGCACTCAAAATCGCTCGCAGCCAGTACGAGAGCAGCATGCAACGAGTCGCAGCCGAGGGCATTAATTGATGAACTTTAGCTGGGCATTAATTGCTAGCAGTTTCTTCAGATTCGCATGGCATTTTCTTCAGAGCAGCTTGTCGGTTTCTTCAGAGGTAGGCATTTCTATTCAAAAAACTGCCACTTCGGATCTTGCGTCGCAACTAAAACAGCCAGGAGCGCATTAGTAGGCTAGCTAGTGATCGATCGGTAACTTGTAAACACTGAGCGAACAGATATAAGGAACTGTTAATGCATCTCAATGATTCACAGATCATATACAAATATGTAGCTCCAAAAGCAAAGATCAGCCACAACTAAAACCAACTAGTACGATTCCCATACATAAGATCAACATGTTAATGCATCTCAATGATTCACAGATCATATACAAATATGTAGCTCCAAAAGCAAAGATCTAGAAAAAACATATGTTCTTCCTACTAACATGGATGCTTCTCTTGGCCAACATTCAGTACAGACTGAATGACAAATTTTTTTGTGAAGTCTACAATTCCTCTTGCAAACGTAAGTGGTTTCACCAACAGCTGGAACCATGGGAATGAACCACACATGATGGAGGAACATCCACTGCAATATGATTTGGTCTTCTCTTGATCACACGGCGAGACTATTTTCGGAATACAAACTTTAACTTAGGCAAAATGATGCCCATTGTATAATCAGACCAAAGCAATGAAGCACCTAGTGTTGGCCAATAAATAGTATAGTACTACTTTTCTGCAGTCCATGAAGTGACTATCCAATCTTTCTGTGTCTATTTTCAAATGGCACTGCATGCAGTGACTATACTATTCTCTTGTGCAGTTCAACCAAAATTGCGGTCACTTTGTGTGTTTGCTAAATAGCAACGGGCAGACATCTCTGTCTGCACAAATATCAAGCAGCTAGTAAACATATACCCCACCTTGTATTTTCGGTTTAAACATGTCTCTTCCGCTTAGATCTGTCATGTTTTGCACTGGACAAGTTGATACAGTCATGTTTTGCCCTGGACAATTCCATACTGAATTGATTTGCTTGTTCAGAGCAGAAATATAGCGCCTATTCTTCATCAGACCAAGGATATCCATGTTCGCAGTGATGGAAGAGGTGAAATCGATACAACCGAAATTGAGCATCCAGTCATTGAATCATGTCCTGCACCTCCAATGTAGGTCCACCCTGCCAATAAATTCACATGCAAACCACTAGTATTACTATCTAATGATAGTACAAAAAGAGTAGCAAGATAATAGCAAACCATGTACCTTCTTAATGAATAGCTCATAGTGCCACCAATTGGATATAAAGGTTTGGGAGAAAACATGCTCCTAATGTTGAACCAGTTGGACTTTTTGTGCAGTTCCACTAAACTCGAGCATCCCTGTTTGCATAGATATTGAAAGTGTGATTAATATAAAAGTGGCACTAGTTGAAGCATAGACTCACAAATATAAGCATTCCAATTTCTTAATGGGAAAAGGTAGCAAGACTGTTTCTAACCACAATAAGGCAAAAGAGGCTGATGTCAGAAAGGCATATATAGTTCTTTCTGAAAGAATGATCGATTCCTGACCTTTCCTCTTCTTTTAAGCATATTTTGTGCAGTTCAACTAAAATAAAATGCCATCACCGCCTTGACAATTCAGTGACACTGTACAAAAGGAAATGACTTAACATTACATCATGATGTCAGGTATGTAGTCGACAGGCATTAGAGACAAACTTACAAACCTCCTCCGATAACATAATGAACATTAATTTTAACAAAGGTGTGACTAGCTTTACCGGGATAATTTGAGTGAACTCTACACCCTCCGTTCCTTAATATAAGAGGTTTTTGCGGTTCAGTTTAAAGTACCCAAACGTCTACTAGTATTTAGAAAAACAGGTAGTAGTTTTCTTGAGCACATATCTGGGAAAGCTTGCCACCCTTTATTTATGTCCATACGCTAATGCAACACCATTCAAAATTTCGAATACTACAAATATACACTAATCCAGTGGCTAGTGCAACAGTAGAGTAGTTATTTTATTACAGGGTACAGTACAATGGTTTTACTGAACAGATTTCAATAAACTCTGGCACTGGAAGATTTCTATAAGAATTAACAATACAAAATGTAAAGGTAACACGTTTCAGCATTGGTATACTAGCTGTGCATGAGCATTAAACCAAATACAAAAGTCTGAAGGTAACTAGCATTATTAACTAATGACAGTATAAAAAAATTGCAAACCATGTACCTCCAAGGTAAATATCATTTTGAACTCGGGTGGGACCTTAAAAATTGCTATCCCAATCTTGATAATCGATCAAACATAAAAACTTGATCGAACGAATCAAGAGAACAACCGGAGGAGGAGGTGCCCACTCTTAACCTTTCCTCTTGTCTTCATAATGTTTTGTGAAGTTTAACCAAAATAAAATGACATCAGCGCCTTGGCATTTTGGTGACACTATACAAAAAAATTAACTTATCTCATGAAAGTGAGGTATGTAATCTATAAGCATTAACAGTGCAAAAATCTGAAGGTAGTAACAAGTTTCATCGTCGGTATACTGGCTGTGCAACATCATTAGAATGCCTTAGTTGAAAAAACTTTAATACATCCACAATCAATAGCTAACCCTGAAATAATCCAGTGACATTAAATGGCATTGCTTAAATTTATCGGTGGCATTAGACTGAGTGCGGCATTAGTTAAATGTGGCATCACTTTAGCACTAGTATTGCTTGACTTGACTGCTGGCGTTATACTAACAGCAAAAAAGTTAGACTAAGAGCATGCGAGGCCCATTCGGACAATGGGCGCACCAGTACGATGTACCTCCACGGACGCATAGAGTGGTGAGGGAGGTATGGTTGCCCAGAGCAACAAATATCCAGGCAGCATATGTGGATTACGTCCCATTTTTGTTATGTTTAGCCACCTTTTTCCTATGTGAGGACAACAAACCGATCGACCTGGTCATTCTCTATTGCGTTGTCATGCCTTTCTACCCTTCTTCAACCAAGAGACACGAGACTCGTTCCTTAGCTACTGATTTCCCCCTTCTCAACCTAGATGCGGGTTCGATGCCTACTCTCTTGGACAGTACAGTCTCCCTTCCTTTCCTTATTCAAACCAGACATGGATTAGTCTGCATGAAGTAGGGTTTCCTTTAATAGTGCAAATTAAGGTTTTCATCTGCGTGACCAGCAGAGCAGAGGATGGCAAATTGGGAAGATGGTGGAGTGGAAAAAGATCCGCATGCAGCGACATGGCAGATGGGGCAATAGAACAAGGGTATGGTTCGAAAAGAGGTAGCATACCTGAGGGTCGGTGGGAAGTGGCTTCGCTCGTGGTCATCGTCCTCCACACGCACTACGACAGCGAGCTTGGGGACGGAGGCCATCCCGCGCGGGCGCTAGGTCTGGGAGGACGGCCTTGTCGTCAGTGCGTGACCTCGCTCGCCGACGATGAGTGCGTCAACACTGCACGTCATTTTCTTCCCCGGCGGATCTATGACCACCTGTGAGGAGGGAGAGAGAGGCGTCTTTTTTAGATCTGGAGAGAGGGTGATAGTGTGAGAAGCAAGTGGGCAGCCCTTAGCAAGAAAGCTCTGAAGTTCCAGCCTATATATCTTTTTTATACTACTAGTACTAGAGGTGGAGTAGTGGTAGAGTAGTTTATATTTTCTCTGCAAATAGTACCAGTTAGTCGTGCTTCAAAACTGAACGGCACGCCATTAAAAAAATAAAGTCGAGAAATAATGCGGCACCTCGGGCCAACGTGGCCAGATCGCATTTTGCACGAGAAATTACACACGATGTTTCGTTGACATGTGGTCCCGTTCCAACATGTCAGTGAGACGACGGTGAGTCCTTTTGTACAATTTCCGAAAGGACATGTAGGCCGGGGCGCCTCTTCGTGTACCGTGGCAAACTGGCAACCGTCGACCGACTCTTCGCCTTTCCCTCTCGATTTGGAACTGCTGTCGCACGCTCTTCCTCCCTCCTCCATTTGCCTTCACCCTTCCTTCTGCCATTGTTCGATCGTCTTCTCCATGGAGGGAACAAGCCGGAAACGACCCCGTTATTCTTGCCCCGATCTGAAAGATGACGTGGTGGGGGAACTCATTGACCGGTGCGACGTCATCACCTCGGCTAGCATGGCAGGTTCGTTCAAGCCCATTCTCGACTCGACTAATAACATCATTACAAGGAACCCAAGGGTCCAGGAGCGGTTTGATCTCCCTTATCTTCTTTGCTATAAGCCTGTTCGCATGGGCGCGGGCGACGGAGGCCTCGCCTTGTGCAAGTTGATGCCGCTTGATAATGATAAGTGTGATGTCAAGATGCCATCGCTTAAGGGTATGTCCTGGGCTGGCACAAATGGAGATTGGGTTGTTTATATTGGGTACAATTGCGAGTGGGAACTTGTGAATGTGTACACTCGTCAGCGGATTCCACTTCAAAAAATCTCCGAGTGCCCTGAGGTTGAGCACACAAATGATCTACGTACGTTCAAATACGATCATGGTGACTATCGTCTACTGAAGATAGCAATTTGTCGAGTTCCCAACCGCTCTTGGACTTACAAGAACTATCAAGTTGTTGCTATCTTCGACAAGCTTGTTGCCGTCCTTCATGGTTCGACTGGATGGATATTGCTCAAAAATCAGTTTCTATACACGGATGTGTACTATGGTGCAATTGAATACGAGGATCTTGTGTTTGCTGCCACCACTCGTGGCACTGTTTTTGCATGGGATCCTCGTAGTTTCGGTCACTGTTCAAGATATCTTCTGATATTCCCGATAAATCGGCCGATTTATCGCTTACCGTTGTCTGACCGATAAGATAAATCGGCCGATAAATTAGTTGATATCCCGATAAATCGGCCGATATGCCGATAAACTGGCCGATTTACCCCTTATCTTGGGTCGACCGATAAGTTCCCGATAAGCGATATCCCCAACATTGGTTTCGGTACATTTGTCTTCCACCGTAATTATAATTGTTTCATCCACATGCATGTGGGTTAGCAAGTTTCCCTTTACTAATTAACCTTCTTCATGTGTTTCCAAGGTCCTGTGAACATTCCACCACCTATACTTGAAAAATTTTATAAGCAAGGGGGAGATGACGATTGTGATGATCACGAGCATGAGGAGGAGCAGAACTTATATACTCAGTGGCGCCTGGCAACTAATTCCGATGGATCACTTCTTCTTGTCTGTATACAGTGCACTCAGACTGTTACAACTGAGGAAGCAGGTGTTGTCTCCCATGGTCGCCCTCTCCTGACCTATTCCAACACCCGTTGCATGGTATTCAGGACGGATACTAGTGTGCTAGCGCAAACACCTTCTCCCTGGTTCAGTATTGATAGTCTTGGAACAAACTCGCTCTTCAGCCAGGATGGTGAAAGGCGATCCAGCTGCTGTTGACACAACGTTACCACCATTTATGAGAAGCAACTGTATCTATACCTCAGACATTTCGGTGGTTCCCTACCCTGGTCCTGATATATGCCGCTTCAGCCAGGATGATCAGTCCTGCGTTGCTCTCGATATTGACAATAGCTGGCCCTTCCCAGAGCACCTATGGTTCAAAGCAAGCATTTCCAACGCTGAGGATTGGTTGAGTTGAAGTTCATTTCATTGCTTGTTATTTGTTGTGTGATGAAAACTTTAGTATTTGCTAGAATGTTTTGTTGGAAACAATCTATAATCCAACATGTATCCTCGTTGTCGTTGTGTGTTGATGACTTGTTGTATTTAATGAATGGTACATTTCAGTTGCGAATGCATGTCATAGACTCAAGTTATGAATGGTTTTCGAGTCACTTCTTGGAGTGTGAGTATCGTAGTAGTATAGCAGCATCCGGTTAGTATATGAAGTTGCCACATCACATAGAGCCAACCTAATATTGGAGTATGCTAGCCCTCCACCGGCGCGCCGCTTAAAATGGCGGAGGAAGTGAGAGGTCGCGTCACCTTGTGTCCAGATCTGAGATGCCACGTGTACCAGATGAATGACTCCAAGTTCGACCACCGTGATGTTAGGTGCGAGCCCAGGAACACTGTTGGAGAGACCCCCCTCATAATTTTCCTACATTGGTTGTTTGATTCATAGGATAGAATGATATAGGATTTTTTCCTATGTAATCATCTTTTAATTGGCAATCTAGCATCCACTCCAACTTTTGTTTCACTTCCTTTGTTCCTACGAAGAGTACTTGCTCTAAATGATGTGCCGCTGCAAGAGCCGCCTATATTTATTAACCATGCTCTAAAAAGGTGGACCAGCTTTGGCTATAGTAGTACTGTACTAGGTTAGTAGGTGACCTTGCGCTTGGCTCTTCTCCTCTTCCGAAAGTCAAACAATAATTATGGTACTACAGTAGTACTTCTGGCAATCTGAGACCAAATGAATTGTTGCACGTCCACCGCTTGTAAGCAAAAATTTCTCCTCGTGCTGCGAGCCACCCCGCACGCGTTGGCGAGGGAGAAGGCGTAGTAAGCAAGCTTCTCGTCGTTCTGCGAGTTGACGGGACACATCAAAGTTATTTATTAGTACTCTTGGAGTAAACTCGCTCTTCCTTGGACAAAACTATCCAATGATGGTGAAAGCCGATCCAGCTACTGTTGACACAACGTTACTACCATTTATGAGAAGCAACTGTATCTATACGTCGGACATTTCGGTGGTTACCTACCCTGGTCGTGATATAGTAGGCCGCTTCAGCCTAGATGATCATTCCTGCGTTGTCCTCGAGATTTAGAATAGTTGGCCCTTCCCAGAGAATCACTTGTGGTTCAAAGCAAGCGTTTCCAACGCCGAGGATTGGTTGAGTTGAAGTTCATTTCATTGCTTGTTATTTGTTGTGTGATGAAAACTTTAGTATTTATAATCTATCCTCGTTGTTGTTGTGGGTTGATGACCTGTTCTATGTAATAAAATGATATGCCTGTGATAAACTTACTAAATTTATGAATGGCTATCGAGTCGCTTCTCTGAGTGGGTGCTGCGACGAGGCAAAAAAATATTTTCCGAATACATAATTGTACGTGCATTGCAACAGGTTATCGGATGAGGCCAATCAACAATAGTACACTATTTGTACTAGCTTCACATGCTGCACTATCTCTACGTCTACGTACGTAATGCAACAATTTTTAAACTTGAGACCAGCCACCCATCCTCACAAAGAACACTTTTTAACCTAGCACAGACTCCAGGAAATTTGGCCACAGTGTGAGGTGGGCCATATGTTAATGTGTTCGCTGTACGTAACCAGCACCTCGAATCCTCGATACTACTACTATAAGTAGTACTAGGAGTAGTAGGGTGGCATGGGCCAGAACAAGCATTCACGTCCAGCAGTACGACACACACCACCAGCATGACTTCCATCTGACACCATATTTCTTGGAGTCCGTGCTACAACAATCTCTTCAACCTAGTTGTTTCTCTAACTCAGCCATCGCGCGGCGGGCGAGGTGGGGGTTTGCCGATAGTCGGTTTCCTCAACTGCGGTCCCACTTGTAAGGCCAACTTCAACGCACGACCCCAAACGGACCTCTGTTTTTCCCGGATTCTGTATGTTTGGGTAGGGCAATGGGGTCATGTCTGGACCATTTCTCGGATGCGGTGGTCGTGCGCCGAACGCGCGACCGCATCCCGGCCGCGTACATTTTTATTTGCAAACACATATCTTTTTTTCATCATTGATTTTTTGGTACATGGAAATACATCACCAAAATTTTGACTAGAAAAGCAAGACCAAAGAAAACAAGAACCACAAGAATACATTTTAGAAGATATCCAACTTCCATAACTGCTCCTGTAAGTTGGATTAGTGCCTTCTCGATGCATTCATTGTTGATCTGCGGAGGCTCGATCTTGCGTGCTTCTTTCTTCTTCGAGTGTAAAGAAGTAGATGTGTCTAGCCTCTCATCTCTAGCCTCTATGCTAGCTAAAAGTGCTAGAACATCTACTAAATTGTGCTCTATCAATATATCATTGTACTCTTCTTCCCAATACCAAAACTTGCATCCATTCTACACAATAAAATTTTAAGTTAGCACAACTAGTCTAATCCGAGAGCACAACCGAAGATTTGGTCGAGTTCTTCCTCCTTTTGCCGACACGTGGGACATCCAGCATCCAGGTCGTGTCATGCAAGAAAATAGAGTGGTAGGTGAAGCCACGTGATGTGCATCTTGGGTTAAACTGTAAATAGAATCTTACTACTCTTGAGTAACTCCAAAAGCGGCCACCGAAGATCTTTATTGGATTTGCTTTTCATCACCAGCATGTCGAGGTGAAAGATGTGCAGGTTCAGTGGGTCCTCTTGCGTTTTCACTGACATGTGGGACCGCATATGAGCAAACAGACAATGGGCCCACGCGTCTGCTGGCTGGCTGAGAAGAGAGATAGAGGAGGGCCGAGCACGGACTCCAGGAAATTTGTTCCACGTACTCGATATAGTGGAGTAACCAACACCTCGATATAGTGGGGTGGCATGGGCCATAACTAGCATTCATGTCTAGCAGTACGGCACACGCCACCCACACGAGTCCCATCCGACACCAATTTTCTTGGAGTCCGTGCTAGCTACAGCCATCTCTTCTCCCTCCTGTTTTCTCAGCCATCGCGCGGTGGGCGGGGTGGGGGTTTGCCGATAGTCGGTTTGCTCAACTGCGGTCCCACTTGTAAGTGAAAATGCAACACAGCACGCATTCCCCCTTGAGCGGCGTGCCGGACAAACCGTGTGGGGGTGCGACGCGAACACGGCAGGCTTTTCCTTTTGAACTTGTAACTTGTAAAATTTGGTTCTGCTCCATGGGGCGACCGATAGATAGAAATAACGATTTTCCCTAGAGTAATGAGAAGTTTGGTTCTGGCACGGTTCATGCATGGAGTACGTAGGAAAATTATGAAGTTGATGCGAAAGGTAAGATAATTACTAGTAGTACCATATACTACTACATGGATTTGACAGAAAGATAAAGATACATACGGATCCATCAACGACATCCTCACGCCCTAGTGCACCGGGTCACCAAACGACGTGTGAGGAGCAGCGGCGTTGGCGGCAAGCTCAACGTGCTTCTAAACAATGCCGTCCAAGGTTGCCCTGCGGTCCAAGAAGGCCAGCGTCCTATCGTCCTCCTCTTGCATGTAGTAGTCCTTGTGGACGATTTGCGCATAGACGTGGGTGATTATGTCGATGGTGTCTTGCTGCACCAGGCGCTGCGCCGCGAGCGCGACCTCGAGGTGGACATTCTCCGGCGCGACGGCAGGCAGTCGCAGGGCCACCAGTGCGTCGAAGAGGTTGTCACCATAGAGGCTGTTGAGGGTGGCAGGCATTACAGAGCCTGGGCGCGTGGGCTGCAGGCGTACGTCAAGGTCGTCCGCGAGCTTCTTGACGACGGTGAACTTGTCGAGGAAGCCGACGAGGACCTCGTCGAACAAGGAGACGAAGCTGTCATCCAAGCGGCCCCTCGCCCTGGCGGCCTCAAGCACTACCTGGAGACATTCCTCGGTGCTAGGATGCAGGCCGGCGTCGTGGACCATCTGGCACAGCCGGCTGATGCTCGCGCTCATCGCTTCCATGGGTCTAGCTTCTAGTCAACTGATCTTGCGATTGGAGTGATCACTCTTGCCCTTAGGTGCGTAGGTGCGTAGGATTTCGTAGATTGGACTGGCGGGAGCCTTTATATGAGAAGTGCAGACTGCGTTGAATTCACGTGCGTGTTGGCCATCTACTCCTCGCCCCTCTACTACACCTTCCTTTGGTTGTATGACAGGTTGGCCAACCACCCATTGGACCCACGTGTCATACACCCAAAGGCAGGTGCAGTAAGTCAATGAAGCCGCGTCCCCCTCCGTGCCCGTGCATGCTTTCAATGACTTGAGACTACCAAACATCACATGCGGTGGTTAGTTCATTGCATGTAATCCTATTAAGTAGCAAAAAGACATTAAGTTACCTCGCCGGTAGGAATAAAACAATACACCATGTATTTATTTACACAGGGAGTATAGCCAGCATCCGGTTAGTATATGAAGTTGCCACATCACATAGAGCCAACCTAATATTGGAGTATGCTAGCCCTCCACCGGCGCGCCGCTTCAAATGGCGGAGGAAGTGAGAGGTCGCGTCACCTTGTGTCCAGATCTGAGATGCCACGTGTACCAGATGAATGACTCCAAGTTCGACCACCGTGATGCTACGTGCGAGCCAAGGAACACTGTTGGAGAGACCCCCCCCTCATAATTTTCCTACATTGTCGACGACGAGGTGCCTATGGTGACTTTGTAAATTTCAAGATGATAGTGCCGTGCGTGTGTGCGTTCATAGGGGTGGGTGTATGCGCGTGTATATGAGCGCTTGCGTCTGTACTATGTAAAAAACATAAATGCGTGTCAAAAAGAGACTAGTCAGTATACTCAATATTGTGCACCTCGGAGAGGAAAACGATAGAACTAGTACGTATTTATTTACGGTGCAGATTCACTCATTTTGATCCATATGTACTCCATCTCGGTGTAGTCTAGTCACTTGTTGAAATCTCTAGAAGGGCAAATACTCCTTTCTGGTTTACAGGGCTATACTAGCAAGTAGTTGTACGTACTAGTACAATAGTGGGCTGACATAGCAATTTTGTCTCATGCAAGAGCCTGGCTATATGCGTGCTCCAATGTTCGCAACTGCAACGTTTGGTTTGCGCTTGGCTCTTCGCCTCTTCGAGAAGACGAACAATGATGTTACTACTACTACTTCTACAGTGTCGAATCCACTGCTGCATGTCCGTCCACCGCGAGCGGGATGGATAGCTTGTTGTAGAAGTACTACAAAGCAAAAGCCTGTCCTCGTTTGCGAGCAACCGCGTGCATGGGTGAGGGAGAAGGCGTGTAGTAAAATCAAGCTTCTCCTCGTTGTACGAGTTGACGCGACACATCATAGCACTGGCCCCACATGCTTGCCTCTAAACTGGGGTGAAAGACCCGCAGTGTACAATATATTTGCTGCAACCTCTAACATTTACCCACCACAAATTAAAATATATGTGGCCGTATGCATCGTTCTGATGAGCGTGCAAACTACAATCACCAGGGTGTCAGGTAGGGCCAGAAGACTATTTTAATATTTTTTTTAAAACTTCGAGACGGCCACATAGCATGGAGCCGACCCCAACGATTTTAAGCTTACAGGCACGGTACACACTATCCTAGACTACTCTACACATGAAACTGCCACATGAGCGTCCGGGCTGCGCTTGGCTCTTCGCCTCTTCGGGAAGTCGAACAATGATGGAGTACTACTGCACTGGAGGAGTACTACAATACGCTTCTGGCCATCTGACACCGATTGAACTGCTTCATGTCCACCGCGTGCGGGAGGGAGAGCGTGTAGCGAAAGCTTCTCCTAGTCTTGCCAGCCACCACGCTCATGGGCGAGGGAGGGACGCTCCTGCCTTTGCGTGTATGACAGGTGGGCCCAACAAGTGTGTGGCCAACCTGTCATACAGCCAAAGGCAGGTGCAGTTAAGTCCGCGAGGGAGAGGATAATCAAACTTCTCGTTGATGTACGAGTTGACGCGACACATCAAAGCACTGCACTCGATATATTTCAATAATTTGTGTTTACCGATGCATTAATTACAACGCATGCATGCATGCCGTGACTCTCCTTTTGATACTTGCATGTGTTGATTTAATGCACCTTGAAGTAGTATAAAATATGTGACAGTAAAGCTTTGTAATACCCCGGCCCAAGTCGAGAGATGGTTGTGCACGAGGAGGGCGAGATCATGCAGACCGAACAGGACCCCACGATGGAGCTCTGTAAGGTCTCGATGGACCTCACCGTGCTCCACTGCCCCTTGTGCCTCCGCCCCTTGAATTGTGATTTCTCGACGAGTTGTGCTGATCTTCTTGTGAATTGTGGTGGTTTTCAGTAATGAAAATCGAAAGGGGCAAGCCCTTCTTTGATAAAAAAAATTAATCGTCCTTATATATTCATCGGTCTTGCTATAAGTCGCAGTAGATGCTATATAGGTCCGTCGGATCTTACATCAAGATCTGTGCTTTCAGATTTTCTTTTTTCTCTCTTAAATCTCAGTCGAGTGAGACATAGCCACGCCATTAAACAGAGGCTCGGGCGCCATTAATGGAGACCTTGGGAGAGAGGTGGACGACAGATGGAGGTCAAAGGGCTCTCCTCCCGATAAGCACGCGCAGGGGTCTGATCGCACGCCTCTCGTACTCAAATAGCTACCCTGCACGGCGCCTCCTAGCTAATAAAAAATGGGGACGCGTGGCGGCACGTAAATGGTACTAGTAAGTAGAACGCCCACGGTTTCAATAATAATTGTGTTTCCGATTTTAACGTGACAGCACTTGTTCCAAAATGACTTTGTTGATTGTTAATGTGTGCGCCTTCGCAAATCGGACTGCAAATTTACCACAGCATGTTGGTGCCATGTCATGGCACCAAGCCAAGTTTCATTATTTTCATGCGTGTTTTGGATTTACAGGAATTAAAAAACTAAGTTTCTCAATGTTTCCAACCCAGCCACGACGCCCAGAATTTTGAATTTCATTCCCATTTCTTGCATGGAACCTAGAAATTTACCCGAGGACACACATGTGATTTTTCAACCAACTTTGGTGCACTGGAACATGTGCTTGTATTTCAAATTTGAATTATGCACACAAAGGTGACACGTTCCCTCCCAGAACCACGAGCCTTCTTGAGAGAAGCTCCGATTTGCAAGAAGCTTATACCAAAATTTGTTCCTATTCGGCCAATTTTTTTACCACGGCATGGTACTACCATGACATGACACCATGCCAAGTTTCATGATTTTAAAACCAAGTTTCTCAATGTTCTCGACCGAGCCACGATGCCCAGATGTTTGAATTTTATTCTCATTTTTTGCATGGGACCTACTCCCTCCTTCCATCTATATAGGGCCTAATGTGTTTTTCAAGACAGCCTTTGACTATTGACAAGATTAATAGCACATGAGATGTATACTATGAAAATTATATTATTGGAAGCTCCTTTGACATACAAATTTGAAGGTATGCTTTGTGTAAGTTGCATGTCATATATTATTGCTCTAACGTTTGGTCAAAGTTAGCCTCGAAAAACGCATTAGGACCTATATAGATGGAAGGAGGGAGTAGAAATTCACCCGAGGACACAAATGTGATTTTTCAACCAACTTTGGTGCACGGGAGCATGTGCTTGTAGTTCAAATTTGAATTATGCACATTAAATGACCAAAAACTCAATTAATGTGTAAATAAGGCCAAACGAAGCCGGAATAATTCCAAAATTTAACAGGGCACTCATGTAGTTCTATGTTGCCTTTGTAAATAAACTCAAGGGGGACAACGTATATCGTTTCGCACTCAAAGGTGGCACGTTCCCTCTCAGAACCACGAGCCTTCTTGAGAGAAGCTTCGGTTTGCAAGAAGCTTATACCAAAATCTGTTCCTATTCGGCCAATTTTTTTACCACAACATGGTAGTACCATGACATGACATCCATGCCAAGTTTCATGATTTTCAGACGTGTTTTGGATTTACAAGAATTTTAAAACCAAGTTTCTCAATGTTCTCGGCCGAGCCACGATGCCCAGATGTTTTAATTTTATTCTCATTTCTTGCATGGGACCTAGAAATTCACCCGAGGACACAAATGTGAATTTTGAACCAACTTTGGTGCACGAGAGCATGTGCTTGTAGTTCAAATTTGACTTATGCACATTAAATGACCAGAAACTCAATTAATGTATAAAAAACGACAAACGAACCCGGAATAATTCCAAAATTTAACAGGGCACTAATGTAGTTCTATGTTGCCTTTGTTAAGAAACTCAAGGGGGGGCAGCGTATATCGTTTCACACTCAAAGGTGGCACGTTCCCTCTTAGAACCACGAGCTTCCAAATCGGCCCAATTTTTTACCACAACATGTTAGTGCCATGACATGACACCATGCCAAGTTTCATGATTTCCAGGCGAGTTTTGGATTTACATGAATTTAAAATCAAAGTTTCTCGATGTTCTCGGCCGAGTCATGACGCCCAGATGTTTGAATTTCATTCTCATTTCTTCCATGGGACCTAGAAATTCAACCAAGGACACACATGTGATTTTTCAACCCACTTTGGTGCACCGGAGCATGTGCATGCAATTCATATTTAGATTATGCACATTAAAAGTCCAGAAACTCAATTAATGTATAAAAAGGCCAAATGAACCCGAAATAATTCCAAAATTTAACAGGGCACTCATATAGTTCTATGTTGCCTCTGTAAATAAAATCAGGGGGGAGGCAGCGTATATCGTTTCGCACACAAAGGTGACACGTTCCCTCTCGGAACCACGAGGCTTGTTGAGAGAATCTCCGGTTTTGCAAGAGGCTTATACCAAAACTTGTCCCAATTCAGCCAAAAATTATACGTATGAAAACAGGGTTTAGATTATCCCAAACATCTCGCTACCTAGACCAATAATGTACTATGATTTGAATTCAACATAAAATGGATACAAATATTTGAATTGGAGAGCGTATGGTACATGTAGTTCATAGTGAAATATGATTACTGCTATATGTATGTTTTTTGTTATCAAGATAATATTTAAATTATTGTATAACTTGACAACAATCGTATTCAAATAAGGAAAATTGATTCAAATTTAGTCCATATGGTAGACGACAATATATATGTTCACATGGTGGAGTAAAATGTTCATATATGATGGAAGATCAAAATGTACGACTACATCAATTATAAACCGCAAGGTCACCTAACGATATATTTGAATTCAACATAACGTGGATTCAAAAATTGAAATTCGAGATCATGGCATCTGTAATCATATAAAAAGGGACATTACTCTTTCTTTGGTGGGAATTGATTTGTTTTTTGTTGTTGTTGAGGGAAGTGCGAATCGATTTGGTACTGTGCAGGGTAATCTTGTTCTCCCGATTTTTTTACATTTTTCTTGTAGTTTTTTCAATGGCATCTATAGCAATATAGTAAAAGGGGACATGACTCTCTTGTGTCTTGTATGAATTGTTTTTTTACACGTTAAGTTTGTTCTGCCGAACAAGGAATCCGCACCTTGTTATCCCGAAATTTTCAAGCTCGAGTATCTTTTGTCTCACCTGCTTTGAAACTCCCGCTTCTTCAACCCGCGCCGCGCCTTGTTATCCCGAAATTTGGACGCGCGCGAGAACTCCCTCCTCATCCGAAATCGCTCCCGCAGCCCAGACACGCGAAATCCCCCTTCTACCCCTCAGCCGGAAATGAAGCTCCACGTCGCGGTGTCAAAACCGGTGGGGGTACGCTGGTAACTTACCCTACATTTCGGACAAGCGCGTCCCTAAGCTTGGCTCCCCCCTCCCCCTTCGCCCCCCCCATTCGTACACCGAGGCCACCAAAACCCGCGAAACCCCACGCTCCTCCGTCGGCCTCCCGACCGCCGCCCAGCCGGAGACTCTTCCCCGACTACGTCGTCCACCGCAACAGCTCGCCGTCCCTCATCCACCGCACCGGATGAGGATCCGTTGTCGATCTCGTCGTCCCGCCGGATCAGCCGCCCCGTCCTCCACCTCCAAGGAGCTGCCCCGACGTTCGCCTCGTCTATCGCGCCACCTCAATCCCCACAGCGCCGTCTTGACCTGCCCCACCGGAACCGCAGCACCCTCACCAATTCCTCCGATGAAGCCGAGGCCAACTCGGCGCCACCAAGGAGGTTCTGCACTCACCGCTGCATTTTATCTTTTATTCGATCTCACGGGGCTGCCGGTGCTCGATACCGAGCAGACATGGCGTGTCTCCATCGACGGCGCCGTCGCCGGCCACATCATCCACGGCGTCTCTCCCCCATGTCGTTGCTTCCTCGGCGGCGACTTCCACAACGGCACTAGCTGCAGCTGCTCCGGCTCTCGCTCGCGCTGCGGCTCTGTTCTTGCTGTCGGTCGCGCTGCTGCACTGCTCCTGCTTTCGTTCGTGCTGCTGCTCTGCTCTTGCTCTCGCTTGCGCTGCTGCTGCTGCACGACCTCCGGCAGCTACAGGAGTTGCTGCTTTAGCACTCGCTCGCGGTGCTACTGCACGACTTGCTCTCTGCTAGTGCGTTCCCTGCTCGAGCGTCTGCTGATTTAGATCACTGCTTCTCTGCTACTAGTGCTCGAACGCCCTAAACATCTATTGCAATGCTCTGTTACTAGTTCAATCAGTTTCGACAGTAAAATTCAGTTTCGACTGTGAAGTTCATTTTCTTCAGTTAAGTTCAGAGTGAACAGTACTTACAGCATCTGTCGGAGCGGCCGTGGCGCGGCTGATGCGTTTTACATCTAGCACTTTTTGGTGATGTATTTTACATCATCTATTGCAGATGATATTAGGGTCCCACTTCAGATTAACGTTGTCTGTCTTGTCATGCTTCAGCCTCGTCGCCGTACACCTTAGCGGAGCTGCTCCAACGACGGAACCGTCCATCACAGCGGAGCAGTACCCTCGGCGCCGTTTCCAGAGGCCTCGGATCTTCTTCCCCGCCTCCGACAGTCACACCAGCATCATCACCATCCTCCACGTCCAACCCAATGATGCTGAGGTCCACAAGGCTATGCCAAAGAGGTTGTACACTCGTCGCATCACTTTGTTTCTCCATTCCTCTGTTCTTCCAATTCATGTGAGCCAAACACCCAGGTTGACTGAAATCCTATGTTTCCAAATGCTCTGTTTTGCACGTGCATTCCTATCCTATTCCTGTGTTTTTCCTGTCCCTGCGTTTATAGAATCCTCCAATTCTAAGGAGCCCTTACAGATTTACTTCATTTTCAGATAGGCGTCAAAGAAAACTCTGTGTGTTATGTCCTGCTCCTGCCGTGCCGTCATCCACCCCACCTGAGGTGCACCATCGACAGAAGCGTTCACTGCAGCAGAGATCCCCCCTGCAGACTTCCTTTCGCCGCCTCAGATCATCTTCCCCGTTGCCGGCAGCCACGCCAACTGCATTACCATCATCGACTGAGCAGATGAACCTGAGGACTACACAGTTCCGGAAGAGAGGTCGCAGTCTTTCGTGTTTGCTTACGTTATACATCGGTTATTATTACCTGCTACTTTATCGTTCAATCTTGAGTTTTGAATTGCCCATGGGTCTCATATCGAGCCAGCAACGAATAGTATCTGTCTACTATCTGGTTCATCTGGGGTCTTCTATGTGGTTCATGTTGGGTGGGCAACAAACAATAGATGATCCATTGTCTATCTTTTTAAACTGAAGCTATAATCTACCTGCTATCATTAGTTTTGGATCCATCCACTCGTTTGCTACCATCAGTCTTGATTTTTGCATGCACCCCTTAGGCCTTACAAAATCTAACTATTTTTTTATTATGCATGTCAGATATTGTACACAATCGTACTGAACATGTAGAGAAAAAGAGAAGACCGTTGCGTGCGAATATAATGTCATGCAGACGCCGCTCCATGGTGGGCGAAGTGCCCCCCCCTCCTGCATTTCCAGATTGTATTCCAGAGGAAGATAACTGTTCAGATGGAGATTCAGAAGGAGCCGACCACGCCTGTTTACCACCTGAGGTGTTTGCTCTAACCTGGCATGCTGATGTTGGTCATATCATGCATATGGCGCCTTGCATTGCTTACATTATACATCTTATATGTCATCAGCTTAGTTTAGATTTGCTTTGTGTGAATGCCACCTGTTTGGTTTCTATATCATACTCCCACCATTCCTAAATATTTGTCTTTTTAGAGATTTCAACAAGTGACTACATACGGAACAAAATGAGTGAATCTACACTCTAAAATATGTCTATATACATCCGTATGTGGTAGTCCATTTGAAATCTCTAAAAAGACAAATATTTAGGAACGGAGGGAGTATATGGGAATTATGCAATGCCATCTTCTTTAGCCAGGCATCATATACGTGAATCATGCAATGCCATCCTGTTTAGCCAGTCATCGTATATGTGAATTGTATTGTGCCATATTTTTTCCATAATGTATTCCATTTGTCAACAATGTTTATACATTCATCTACTCTTCCTGTGCATCAGCCATTTGAGTCGGTCATGGGAAAATCTGGAGTGAAAACAAGGTCTTCTGAGCAGTCAGTGCTACCTGTCGATGCAGATTTCTTGCTGGTTACAGATAGCTCCTCAGAGGAGGATTCAGAGAGAGATGACCAGTCGTATTCCCCCCCCCCCCGAGGTGCATGCTCTAACTTGGCTGGGTTATATTGCTCATATCATGCATATGGTGTCTTGCATTGCCATGCCATCTGCTTAGATTAGACATGCTTTGTGTGAATGCCTCCTGTTTGCTTTCTATATCAGATATGTGAATTATGCAATGCCATGTTTTTCAGCCAGTTATCATATATGTGAATTATGCACCGCCATGGAGCCAGGCATCATATATGTGAATTATCTCATGCCATCTTTTTTTCATTACGTATTCCATTTGTCGACAATCTGTGTATATTGAACTACTCTTCATGTGTATCAGCCATTTGAGCCGGTTATGGAAAAATCTGGAGTGAAAACAAGGTCTTCAGAGCAGGCAATGGTACCTGTTGAAGCATATATCTCGATGGTTACAGGGAGCTCCTCAGAGGAGGATTCAGAGACAGATGACCAGTCCTATATCCCACCTGAGGTGTATGCTCTAAGTTGCAATGTTTATATTTCTCATATGATGCATATGGTGTCTTGCATTGCTTAGTTTAGACATCATATGCACAATATTGAATTCTATCTGCTTAGTTTAGAGATCATACATGCGAGTGCCAGCTGCTTAGTATATGAATCAATTATGTCAATTATATCATGCCATCCTGTATACTTAGACAACATGTATGTGAATTATTTCATCCCAACCTATTTTAGAAAGACATCATATAGTTTTGTCATGTCATCCTGTTTAGGTACTCATCATATGTTGAATTATGCCATTATATCCTGTTAAGTTATCCATCATATATCTGAAACTGTGTCATGCTATCCTGTTTAGTTAGGCATCATATATGTGAAATTGTGTCATGCTGTCCTGTTTGGTTAGACAACATATATGTGAATTACCACATCTGTCTATCATACAATGTCTGTACGTTCAATTTCTTTTCTTGTTTATCAGCCATTTGAATTGGAGGGGGTGATGGCAGTATCTAAGGGAGCAAAAACCCGTTCTTCACAAAAGACAGTGCTACCCGTCGATGCAGATAGAACCATGGTTGTACTGGCCCACAAACTAGCCCCACCACACATAATCGAGACTCTTCCAGATTGCACACTTACACCGTTGGGCAGAGAACCAGCTACAACCCATCTAACCGCAACCCCAGCGGATAGTAACCCACTTATAGTTGACAAAGCACCATGTCCACCACAGAGTACCCCCACACGAGCAGTTTGTAAAGCTACTGCAGTGCCCAAAGCACGAAGACCACCACAGCTAACCCAAACTCCACGTTTAAAGCAGAAGAGCAACTGTTCTCAGGTCAGATTCCGTAGCTATGGTCCATACTCCTTTGCTGTTGCATCACTGTATTTACTCATACCAACTACTTTCGAATTTGAAGGATCCAATTGAAACTCCAATGGCGCAACAGGTATGTTTTAAACCTATTTCTTTAACTGGATTGCTGTTCTAACTTGTTGCTCTATGTTGATTTCAGTTTAAGTTGTATAAACAGTTATGTTCTCATGTGATGCACATTACAAGTGCTGCCAATGCTGTGTAGTTTCTCACACTTATATTCTGTCTATGCTGCTGTGTCTTAAAAATATATGAGTTGAACTGTGTCTCTATCTTGATTAGGGAACATAAACTAGAATGATATGGACAATACAGTGACCATAGTACATAGATATATGTTTGTTTCATGCTGTTATCCTGTCCACCTTACTAC
The DNA here is from genome assembly GCF_018294505.1 of Triticum aestivum. NCBI lineage: Eukaryota > Viridiplantae > Streptophyta > Magnoliopsida > Poales > Poaceae > Triticum > Triticum aestivum. Next base: position 271,613,351 of record NC_057796.1, on the reverse strand, counting down.
TGAACCGGTTTACCAAAATGAGTTTCGTATACTACAAGCTAAACCTGTGATGTGTCTGCTTGTTTCTCTTGTAGTATGCAAACAGAATATTGGAGAAGAGCACCCCACTATGCAATGGTAGAGAAAGTAATGCAGATAAGGTTCAAGATAGTGAGACAACCCTGTTGGTCTCCAAGAAAGGTGATAAAAACGATCTTGTAGACAGTGAGAAAACCCCACAGTCCTGCGTTGATGTAGTGTTCGAGTTACTGGCCAGTACCGCTGGCACAAGCTCTTCGAACTCGCTGCCTGAATCACTTCGGCTTCTTCAGTCTCAGCTACAAGCTGAAAGGCATCAGTCAGCTGTGCTGCGGCAAGAAGCCGAAGGACTGAGGAAGTCCCTGCAGAATTCAGATGCGTACTTTCTTGTGCAACAGCAAGCGCTGGAGGATTTAAGCGCCAAACAAGAGAAAGTTAATAAGCTTGCTAAGCATCTTGCCAGCATTATGGGTACCCAGGATATTGTTTCTTGAACTCTTCTGAAGTGGTTTCAGTTCTGGACTTGTTTTGCTGCGGCGTTTATATGCTGCTTTGTTCCCTATATTTGCACTGGTGGCGAACTTTGATGCCCAGTGGATGTAATATGTGTAATAGCCGTGATAGCCTAGCATAAGTTGCTTGCTTATTTATTTCCTTGTTGTCTTGTTTATTTGTTTGCTTGTAGTCAGTGCAGTTCTTTTTCCGCGGTTTGCTAGTGGCTGCAATAACCTATTTTTTAAAACTAGGCCACAATAACCATGGGCTAATATTTACTGTAGTGACACTGGGCCTCCTACGGGCCGTAGAAACAGTGGGCCTTCTACGGGCCGTAGAAACAATGGGCCTTCTACGGGCCGTAGAAACAATGGGCCTTCTATGGGCCGTATCATCAATGGGCCTTATACGGGCCGTATGATCGATTGGCCAAACATGGGCCAATAACAGGCCGCATTATGGCCGTAAACGGGCTAGAGTTGGAATCGTCCGTTCATGGGCCGACCATAACGGGCCATCGTTAATAGGCCGTATTTGATGACGCTATGAAAACGGCCCAACGTATTAACGGACCACAAACGGGCCGACTGTAACCACGGGCTGAATTTGGCCCACAAGCAGAAAATGACAGTAACGGGCCGTAAGTAAACGAATGCTGGAAATGAGCCCAAGAATAAATGGGCTCTGAGAAGGCCGAAAGATAACATGGGCTGGAAACGGCCCAACGGAATAACGGGCCGTTAATGGGTATAAAGTGATACACTGTTCATTACGGGCCAGTTTCACCACGGGCCGTTAATGGGTGTAAAGTGATACACTGTTCATTACGGGCCAGTTTCACCACGGGCCGTTAATAGGCCAAGAGTTACATAGGGCCTCATATGGGCCGAAAGACGTCATGGGCCATACATGGGCCAGAAGTGAAAACGGGCTGGAATCATATTGGATGGCCCAGATGACGCTACTGGGCCTAATTCGGATAGGGCGTAACGGGCCTTGGGTTAGCGGGCTGTAAATGGGCTATATGCGAACAGGCCGTTAACAGGCTTTCCATGGGCCGGCCCGCCACCTTTTGACCAAGTCAAATGGGCCGGCCTTTTCACATGAATGGGCCTCTATTGGGCCGTGCCACGTGTCGACGTATCATAGGCGCCTTCTGTCCAATGAGTGGATGACATATGTCCCAACGATGAGCCGACACGTGTTTCCTCCAGCCAATGATGATTTTACACGTGGAAAATCCCCATTTGTCGGGGCTGTTAACGGGTTATCGGATCCAAAACCCGACCCGATAGCTTAACGGCGTTCCGTTATGGTGGATGCCATGTGTCGGTCACCCTTGATGAAAGCACTTATGTGACGCGCAATTTATCGTCATGGAAGTGGACACTTCCGTGATGATAATTTTGGTAATGTCATGGAACACTTCTACGACAGCACAGGTATGACTATCTTGATTCTGTCATAAATTTGTCATGGATGTACATGCATGACAAAAAACGCGACCTACTGTGACAAACACGTATCATCATGGAAGTGTATTTTTTTGTAGTGGTATTCTCTGCAAGCACTGAAATTATAGGTAACAGGTAGTTTTGTCATAAGATAAATTGTAACAGGTAACAAGTAACAAGAGTAAATAAAGTGCAGCAAGGTGACCCAATCCTTTTTGTAGCAAAGGACAAGCCTGGACAATTTCTTATATAGAGAAAGGTGCTCCCGAGGACACATGGGAATTATCGTCAAGCTAGTTTTCATCACGTTCATATGATTCGCGTTCGGTACTTTGATAATTTGATATGTGGGTGGACCGGTGCTTGGGTGCTGTTCTTACTTGAACAAGCATCCCACTTATGATTAACCCCCATTGCAAGCATCCGCAACTACAAAAGAAGTATTAAGGTAAACCTAACCATAGCATGAAACATGTGGATCCAAATCAGCCCCTTACGAAGCAACGCATAAACTGGGGTTTAAGCTTCTGTCACTCTAGCAACCCATCATCTACTTATTACTTCCCAATGCCTTCCGCTAGGCCCAAATAATGGTAAAGTGTCATGTAGTCGACGTTCACATAACACCACTAGAGGATAGACAACATACATCTCATCAAAATATCGAACCAATACCAAATTCACATGACTACTAATAGCAAGACTTCTCCCATGTCCTCAGGAACAAACGTAACTACTCACAAAGCATATTCATGTTCATAATCAGAGGAGTATTAATATGCATAAAGGATCTGAACATATGATCTTCCACCAAATAAACCAACTAGCATCAACTACAAGGAGTAATCAACACTACTAGCAACCTACAGGTATCAATCCCAGACTTAGAGACAAGAATTGGATACAAGAGATGAACTAGGGTTTGAGAGGAGATGGTGCTGGTGAAGATGTTGATGGAGATTGCCCTCCCCCGATGAGAGGAGTGTTGGTGATGACGATGGCGATGATTTCCCCCTCCCGGAGGGAAGTGTCCCCGGCAGAACAGCTCCGCCGGAGCCCTAGATTGGTTCCGCCTCGTGGCGGCGGAGTCTCGTCCCGAAAGCTTGCTTATGATTTTTCTTCGGACGAAAGACTTCATATAGCAGAAGATGGGCACCGGAGGGCCAACAGGGGGCCCACGAGGCAGGGGGCGCGCCCAGGGGGTAGGGCGCGCCCCCCACCCTCGTGGCCAGGGTGTGGGCCCCCCTTTGGTATTTCTTCCGCTTAGTATTTTTTATTATTTCCAAAAATAACTTTCGTGGAGTTTCAGGACTTTTGGAGTTGTGCAGAATAGGTCTCTAATATTTGCTCCTTTTCCAGCCCAGAATTCCAGCTGCCGGCATTCTCCCTCCTTATGTAAACCTTGTAAAATAAGAGAGAATAGGCATAAGTATTGTGACATAATGTGTAATAACAGCCCATAATGCAATAAATATCGATATAAAAGCATGATGCAAAATGGACGTATCAATAGTCAAATTCTAGGTTCACCCAACGGACCCCAAGAAGACAGCATCTATCGGAGCGCAACTGAACCCAACAGTTGACGCCGCACTACGAGCATTCCTGCGCGAAAACTGGGACATATTTGCCTGGCACCCTTCAGATATGCCAGGGATCCCACGCAAGCTGGCCAAACATAGCCTCAATATATTAAAAGGATTTAAACCGGTCAAGCAAAGATTGCGGCGCTTTCCGAACCCAAGCGACAAGCCATGGGGGAGGAGCTGGCCAAGCTTATCGAGGCCGGATTTATTAGGGAAATCAAACATCCGGACTGGCTGGCAAACCTGGCGATGGTACCAAAGAAGGACAAATCCTGGCGCATGTGTGTCGATTTCAAAGACCTCAACACGGCTTGCCCCAAGGATCCCTTCCCCCTTCCCCGCATTGATCAAATCATTGACGCCACCGCATGACACGAGTCACTATGTTTCCTCGGTGCATATATTCCGGATACCTTCAATCAAAATGAAGGAGTCCGATCAAGCTGCAACAGCATTTATTACCCCATACGGGCCATTCTGCTTCAACACCATGCCCTTCGGGCTCAAGAACGCTGGCGCCACATACCAACGCATGATTCAAACATGCCTGGAGAAGCAGATCGGCAAGATAGTAGAAGCCTACGTCGATGACGTCATCATCAAAACTAGGCACGACGAAACACTATAGACGACTTATGTCTTACATTCGACAACCTCCATGCGTATGACATTAAGCTCAACCCGGAAAAATGTGTTTTCGGCGTCGCCGCCGGAAAACTGTTGGGCTTCATCGTTTCCAATAGAGGAATAGAAGCAAATCCAGCTAAAATCCGAGCTCTGTCACAGTTGGCTACGGCTACAGACCTCAAACAAGTCCAAAAACTAGCTGGTTGGATGGCAGCGTTAAGTCGCTTTATCTCCATACTAGGAGAAAAGGCACTACCACTGTATCGCCTCTTACGGCGCACCGATAACTTTGAATGGACAGACGCGGCGACTGCCGGACTGGAGGAAATAAAGGCCCTCCTAGCAAGCAATCCAATCCTGGCTGCACCAAACGCTGGCGAACCCATGTTGCTATACATATCGGCAACACATCAGGTGGTGAGCGCCGTGCTCGTCGTCGAACGAGAACAGGACGGACACAAATTCCCACTTCAAAAACCAGTATACTACGTATCTACTGTCCTCACACCATGCAAATCCTGGTACCCCCATTACCAAAAGATAGCATATGCGGTCTTCATGGAGTCCCGAAAGCTACGACACTACTTCCAGGAGTGTTCAATCATAGTGGCTTCTGAAGTCCCACTCAATGACATAATAAACAACCGTGATGCCACGGGACGGATCGCCAAATGGGCCATAGAGCTACTTCCATTTGACATAACATACAAGCCATGTCGAGCCATCAAATCCCAAGTGCTGGTTGACTTTGTCGCCGAATGGACACAGGCCGAACTCCCTAAAGAGTACGGCGCATATTCCAGTTGGGTAATGTATTTTGACGGCTCCAAAATGCTGGCGGGGCTAGGGCGGGAGTCGTGTTAACATCCCCTACTGGAGACATCGTCCAGTATGTACTCCAAATACTATACACAGACTCCAATAACGTAGCCGAATACGAGGCCCTATTGCATGGTCTTCGGATGGCCGTATCCATGGATATACAACGCCTAAAGGTGCGCGGGGATTCAAACCTCGCAATATCCCAAATAAACGGAGACTTTGATGCCAAAGATCCAAATATGGCAGCTTATCGTAATGTCATCTTGAAAATATCGGCTCGGTTCGAGGGGCTCGAATTTCATCACGTCGCTCGGGAAAGTAATCAGGCAGTGGACGTCCTTGCTCGCATTGGCGCCAAGCGCGACCCCGTCCCACCCAACATTTTTCCTGGAAAGGCTTTTCAAGCCATCCGTGGTGTGGCAAGGGGCGGGCGGCAACAACAGTCCAGATCCGAATACAAGCTCAAATCCCGAACACACCGACAGTACCGGGGGCTCAACCACCGAAATAACACCGTTGGCCCATCTCATTATGGCAGTCATTGCCCCATGGACCGAACCCTTCTTGGCCTACATTAATAGGAAGGAGCTTCCCGAAGACCAGAATGCGGCTCGCCGCATTGTCCGGCGTTCGAAGGCCTACAAGGTTCACGACGGAGAGCTCTACAAGAAAAGTACTACCAGAGTACTTCAAAGATGTATCTCCGAGGAAGAGGGACGACAGCTTTTAGCGGAAATTCACGCTGGTCTCGGTGGACACCATGTCGTAGCTCGGGCCCTTGTTAGCAAGGCCTTCCGCACTGGGTTTTATTGGCCGACAGCCCGTGCAGACGCGCAGGACCTCGTCCAACGCTACGTCGGATGCCAACTCTTCGCCAACCAAAGCCACATGCCCCCAACTGCCTTACAAACTATCCCCATTACTTGGCCTTTCGCGGTCTGGGGACTGGATATGGTTGGACCTCTTAAAGGGGGAAGCCATAAGAAAAAATATCTGCTGGTCATGGTGGACAAATTCACTAAGTGGATAGAGGCTAAACCGGTCAAAACGGTTGAGTCTGGCCTGGTGATAGAATTCATATCCGGCGTTGTGCACCGTTATGGTGTCCCACATAGCATCATCACCGCGGCTCTAATTTCACGGCCGACGAGGTAAAAACCTGGTGCACTAATCTTGGCATTAAACTCGATTACGCCTCCGTCTACCACCCGCAAACCAACGGTCAGGTCGAACGAGCCAATGGTCTTATTATGAGCGGCATCAAGCCCAGACTAGTGCGGTCCTTGAAAGAATCAGACAAGCACTGGGTTGAGGAGCTCGACTCTGTACTCTGGGGGCTGCGGACCACACCCAACCGTGCTACCGGATACACACCTTTCTTCATGGTGTATGGCGCAGAGGCTGTCTTGCCCTGCGATATTATTCATGACTCACCTCGAGTGCTTATGTACGAAGAGAGAGAGAAGCCGAGCTAGATCGGCAGGACAGCCTTGATGCCCTGGAGGAGGAGCGGGACATCGCAAAGTCCCGTTCAGCATTTTACCAACAGCAGGTTCGACGATATCAAAGCAGAGAAGTACGGGCCAAGACTTACAACATTGGCGAACTCGTTCTACGCCTGCCAGAGAAGAAAAAGGACAAACTCAAGCCCAAATGGGAGGGTCCCTTCATCATTGACGAAGTTCTCACCGGAGGAGCGTACCGTCTGCGCGATGCATCAGACAACCGTCTAGAGCCAAACCCCTGGAACGCGGCCATACTCCGAAGATTCTATGCCTAGCGCCAAACTCTTTGTTCGTCTCCTTCTCCCCTGAAATTTCCATTCCTTTTCTCTCTTTTCCGTTTTTCATTTTAAGCTTTAAAGCTCCTGTACGGCTAGACCGCACACCCCTGACGAATACATCTTTAAAATGTACGTCTATTATACCTGGGGGGCTTCTTGGACAAAAGCTTGTTATTATTTCCTAAGCATCAAGCTCTTCACATATGAGTTTTTCCATATGTACCTTTTCTTCGCCACTATATGCATCGATATTGCCTGGCTCCTGTGCTTATGCCCTACGTTCTCGTTAGTTCGTCTAGGGCATAAAGGGAGCACCTCTGTGATTGTTACTGCCGGGTCATCCGGATGTGTACCTCAGACTGGGTGAAGCCGAAAGCTAGCGTTCTTAAGGGAATATTCAGTTGGTGAATTAAAGATGTTTTTTGCACTCACTCCATTGTGAACCCCCAGAAGGTATACACACTGTGATTTTCACATCACAATTCAGACATGTAAACTAATGCATGTAAACCCAGGGAAAGGAACCCTTAACGGAACTATTCTCTCTGGAAGATGTTTCTTACAATATCAATGTAATATAACAGAGCTAGCCGGATACAACTTGTCCGTTCAAGCAACTATGACCCCTACGCCTAGTTTTCCGCGCATACCCCGGTCTATTCGGCCGTGCGGGTATCCGGAAACACTTCGCACCTTCGGGTCCGGAGGTTGAAGCGAAAAGGTCTGCCATGACAAATGCTATACAATTCAGCTAGAGTTACATATATCAAGGAAAATACATAGTCACATGGACTCAAACACTTCCTCCTCTACACCGTCCAAAAGGCAGTCTAATTTACAATCCTGTTGGGAATATTTGGCGGCCACCTCTACTTTTGGTCATATACTAAACTAACGGGAATTTCTTCCCCATTCGACCCTAGCGGTCCGACACGGGCCATGTGATTAGGATCCAGCTTGGTATACCGCGTCTTCACCATGGCCCAGGCCTCTCGCGCACCCTCTCGGCAGGCCGATATCTTCCATAGTCGGATATGCCGACGCGCTCCTTTGAACAGCTCTACAAGCTCCTCCATACTTCCTGGAGGGGAGGCGGATGGCCATAGGGCCTTGGCAACACTCCGCATCGCCAGCCGAGCCTGTTCGTGCACTTGCGACGGCCCTTGCAGCAGATCACTTGATGATCCGGACACCTCCTCTTCAGGCCGGCCCGTCAATATACCTGCAATCATAACTATGTCAGTTCCATTTATCTCCAAACTACTTTAAAAATAGTTCGGACACATACTGAATATGCCGCCCCGCAGCCTCCTATTTTCCTTTACGGAGTCGGCTAGCTGGGCCCGCACATCCTTCAGCTCTTCGACCAGCTGAGTTTTGGAATCCTGGAGTTGGTTCTTCTCATCAATGACCTGTTTCAGCACACGTTCGCCTGTAGCATGTAGCCTTTTGGCTTCTTGTTCATTCTCTTGCGCGACTTCCAGTGCCTCCTTGATTCCCTCTGCAAATCATGTCATGATATATGCAACACTGTTAGCATTACTGACACATAATTATATTTCCTCGTTGGAGGGGAGTACTACCAGAGGATGCCTCCTTGGACTTTTTCAGTTCGGTAGTAGCAGCATTTATCTGTGTCCGACACTGCTCTAGCTCTTGGGCTAGCAGGTCGTTCTTCTCCGTAAGAACCTGGTGATACAACGATCCTTAAATCAGTACCAACTGCTTTCAGTCTCGGGGGCTACTAGCATATGGTTACCCTATTCGAACTTACATGCACATCTGTCAAATACTGCTTTGTGGCCCTGCTAAGGCCATTTCGCGCAGCTCGGATGTATGCGTCAGCCGAGCTGAAAGCATTAAATGTCTCTTCCGAGAACTTGGGGTCTCATAAAACAACCCTGCAGCGCCGATGATTCATGGCGCTCTCTACTTCCAAGTTGGTAACGGGCATATCTTCCGAATCCTCGGCCGAAGGACAGTCCGGCGTTGGCCCCATATCGCCTCCCGTTTCTCCGGCAGGATTTAAATCCCAGTTATCGGGGGTACGACGGGCCGGGCCCCTAGACGTAGTCCGACGAACCTTTTTTCTGGTACAGGACAAACGTACAGGTCACAGCTGGATGCGGCTGCTGAAAAAACATATTTATAAACCCATACCTCTTCGATGAAGCCCGGTTGTGTCTTCGCCTGCCTTCCTCTTCGAAGGCTTGCCCGGTGCCGCTCTCTTCAGAGTCGCCGAACGCCTCCCCTTTGGAACATGAGACAGTACAGTGGGTGAGGTGGAATAAGAGAACTCTTTTGGGAGGGATGTCTCCTGATTACTCACTTGTGAGGTAGGAAGAAGGCCAGGATAGTCGACGGTGATGGCTACCTCTATGCCATCATAGCTCGCCTGATAAAACACCCCCTCCGCAAGCACCATGAATATATCCGGCTCTTCTTCAAACCCTGGATCAAGCTCCCGGTTGTGGTTCTCCGACTGTGGGGCGGGACTATAAAGTCCCTCGGTAATCTTTCGCCAATGCTGTTATAAGCGGATTATAAATTTATTATGATCCAGGAGGCGGAATGAGTAAAGCAGAAGGATCGAGGCTTACCCAACTGGGAGGACTATACATAGAATACCCATCTATGTGATTGATACGAAGGAATTCCTTTTCCTCCCCTTTGAATAGCTCGGCCAGTATCTTGGCTAGGGCAACGGGGGTGTCCGGACCTTTCCGACCACAGCGGGAGGCATCATCCTCTCCATTGTAGTGCCACATCGGGAGCTCTCTATATTGAAGCGGCTGAACCCCTCGCACTATGGACGTCGCCATTACCCCAACCAATGTTAATCCGGAGTGGGCGAGCATCTTTATCTTGCCCATGAGCTGACGAACTTCTGCACCGTCATGCTCTTCAGGACTCCGGGGACGCCAGCTGTGGCGTTTCTTCAATGGAACACTGGCAAATTCGAGGAGACCCTTTCGAACTGGGTCGCGAAGCGCGACGTCCTTGATGTAGAACCATTCAGAAGGCCATTCTTCAAATGCCTTCCTTGGTGTGCCGGACAGGTATCCGGTATCGGCGATGCGCCATACTTCGGCTCCGCCCACTTCAAATAATGACCCTTTGTGGTTACGTGGGACAAGACAGAACAACTTTCTCCACAGTTCAAAATGAGCCTCGATGCCCAAAAATAATTCGCATAAAGCGACATAACCCGCGATGTGCAGGATGGAGGCAGGAGTGAAGTTCTGCAGCTGGAGGCCATAGTATTCCAGAAGCCCTCGAAGGAACGGGTGGATTGGAAATCTGACACCCCTTATCAGATAGGGGACAAAACACACCCGCTCCCCCCGGATGGATTGGGGAAATCCTCCGCCTGAGTCTCGCCATTAAAAGAGGCCAGCTCTGCTCGAATGGGGACCAGATCCGCGGGAGGAAGGAATCCCTGCGTTTGCAACTTCGCCAATTGACTGTGAGACACAGAGCACTTCTCCCACTCGCCTTTCTCTGGGCCGGAACGGGAGGAGGGGCTGGGAATGCTAGCAATGTTGGAATGGTTTCCCCAGGCAGTCTCTGGGGATTTTTCTCTACGTAATGCCGAATGGATCTAAGATCCGACCTCCTTAAATAGGCGCTCTTCCTGACCCGGACGGGGTGTTATTTGCAAAAATACCCTAACCTTCCACATTCGCTCGGCACGCGGGAGACCAAGTTATTAACGCATAGAAGCCGAGGGGAGCGACGTTGAATCAACAGCCGAATACATTACTTGGAAGTCATCAGAGGAGGAACCCTCCTTGCAATGCCGAATACAATCTGTGTGCCGAACACCTCGTTATTGAAGACTGGTTCGGGGGCTACTGAGGGAGTCCTGGACTAAGGGGTCCTCGGGCGTCCGGCCTATTATCAATGGGCCGGACTGGTGGGCTATGAAGACATGAAGGCCTAAGACTGTACCCGTGTCCGGATTGGACTCTCCTTGGCGTGGAAGGCAAGCTTGGCGATCAACTATGAACATTCCTTCTTATGTAACTGACTCTATGTAACCCTAGATTCCCCCGGTGTCTATATAAACCGGAGGGTGTAGTCCAGAAAGGATATACTCATTACCATAGTCATACAGGCTAGGCTTCTAGGGTTTAGCCATTATGATCACGTGGTAGATCAACTCTTGTAACACTCATATTCATCAAGATCAATCAAGCAGGAAGTGGGGTATTACCTCCATAGAGAGGGCCCGAACCTGGGTAAACATCGTGTCCCCTATCTCCTGCAACCATCGACCTTAGACGCACAGTTCGGGACACCCTACCCGAGATCCGCCGGTTTTGACACCGACAGCACCCTCTCCCTCTCCCTCTCGCTCGCCCTTGCCCTCGCGGTGGACGTGCAGCAGTTCAATCGGTGTTAGATTGCCAGAAGCATATTGTACTGTAGTATCATCATTGTTGGACCTTTCGAAGAGGCGAAGAGCCAAGTGCAAGGTTCACACGACTACGAACTGTTGAACCTCCCGAAGAGGCAAAGAGCCAAGCGCAAGGTTTTATAGGAGTTGTCGTCCTAGTAGGAGTATTACAACTATAGCGAACGATGCTACTGTATGATGCCGCCACGTGACCTATATCCAAAGCTATGCCACCTTTTTTTCTCAATGAGCGTGATGGATCCCGTGCAACAACCACACAAGTTGCACGTACACATAACACATTTACTAGTAATAAATTCTGAAGGACAAATGCCAATATGCCACACAAGTTCATCTCCAATTCATGTGATAAATTTGTGCACGACTAGTCTACATATATTCACAGCGCTACCGTTCACAATTTACCATACCCCGCTTACACGTTTAAGATGGGCTACATGTCCTCCTCCAGATTCTAGTACCAGGTGTTCTTCATGGATGGCACGATCCATAGCGGTGGGCAACGGGAATCATTGTCACAGCTTTCTAGTCCGGTTCCACCTGATGGAGCTCATCCAAGCTGAAGCGGCATAAATCAGGGATAGCGTGTCCCAGCATGTCGTTCATCCGGCGGTGCGCACTAAAGACACAACCATGCTTCATGAACGGCAGGCCTTCGGTGTCGTGCACGGAAGGTGGCATCCGCTTCACAATGGGGTAGCTATCCCCAATGAAAAGCGAGTACTCTCCAAGAGTGTTCCTCGGCACCCACGTAGCATCACGAGGGTCGAACTCGGCATCGTTCATCTGGTAAACGCGGCATCTCATATTTGGACACATGGTGACGTACATAGTCAACGTCCATGCATAATAATGTTGTGCTCAAATATGTCGGTCAGTAATACTGTGCAGCAAATAGTACTACTCCGGTATAGAGGAAGTAAAATAACCGGCTTATTATATATAGCCACTCTTGGCTACATGGATGAGATAGTAAGACATGGAAAAACAAAAATGGTGGCAGCTAGTGGGTTCAAGTATTCAAGGGCCCAGCTAGCTATACGCATCCTCCAAGGTAAAAAGTACTCCGACGAGTACTAGTAAGTAGTACAACAACGAAAGAGAAGGCGAGAGGGTTAAAAAATATAATGCTAAATGGAATACTTGGGTAGATGGTGACGGTCCGGTCGTGGTAGATTGTGTGACCATGTTGCACATCAGTGGTACCATGGGTAACGACTGCTAAGATAGTTGATCCCAATATGCCAAAGTCAGCTACAAGGTTCCAGGTTAGACCGAATCGCGGATGCAAATGCACATCCAGGATCGGCGATCTTATTTTGATCGGGGGATGACTGGTCCCTGCAAAATAGTGGAGTACCGTTAGGGATGCAAATGATGGTTTGTGCATTCCATTTGTAATCTCCCGTACTGTAGGATGGCAACCAGATGAAACAAGTCCCCTGGCTTGTCACCGCGAAGATGCGGCCTAGATGGCGCACGGCGTCTTCGAACATGTAGGGGTACAAATCTGCCGCCGCCAACATGCGCCAGCCTCTGCCGTTACTGCCTCTTGCATTGGTAGCAATCCTTATGTCGAACACCATGATGAGATAGTAATCATCGTAGCTGTGTCGCTGTCACATCCTAGCTAGTTCATGCATTAGAGTGTTGCATCATGTCTACTTTTCATAGAAACTTGAAATGGGGATGCCAGAAACCCCCAGCACCCCCACTGAACACAACTAGGGTTTACTAAAATCCTTTTCAATGAACTTGAAATGCCCTCCATAAATGTTCACCATCTTTGGTCCTGGCTAAAACCTCTGCCAAAAATGGTTTCATATTTTTGGAGGCCATTCTGGATTTTTGCACCAAGCCATAAGTATTTGCATTTGGGCAATTTAAATCCTATAAAAATTTTAAAATGCCCAAATAATCTTGAAGGTATTTTTAGGCTGTTGAGAATAATTTCAAATGTGCCTCTGAATATTTCCAGGATTTTCCTAAATGGAATAGTATTTCTACTATTTCAAAACACAGAACAGAAATAAATATAAAGGAAAACAGAAAGCAGAGAAGGAACTTACCTGGCAGCCCACCTGGCGGCCCAGCACTGTGCTGGCCCATGGCCAGTCAGCTGCTTGCTCCCGCCAGAGCAGGCACAGAGGTGACACCGGCGTGCGCGAGCTCGCCACGGCGCCACCTGCTTGCCGCCTCGCCCGTGGACGAGCTGGACGACCTCCACGTCGCGCCCCCGAGCCCCTGGACACCCCCATTCGCCCCCATCGCCTCTCCCTCGCTCTCTCTCGCCATGGCCGACGCAGCCGCTGCCACCTCGCCGGCGTAGCCGTAGCCACCGCCGTCCTTGCGCCGCCCCACCGTGTCCAGCAGCTCCGCCGTCGCCTTCTCCTCCGAGCAAGTCGAGCCCCGAGCGCTCGCTTGCCCCGAAGCCACTTCTTCAACCTCGCCTTCACCGCCCACCGCCGGAGATCCCCTTCGCCGTCACCACCGCAGCAGTTCGTCCCCGACAGCGCCACCTAGCTCATCGCCTCTGCCGTGAGCTTCTGCCCCTTCCCCATCCTCTCATTCTTGCTGCCGCCCTTGCGTCGATCGTAACCAGCAGCACCGCACATGCCGCCGCACGAGCTCGTCGCCGACGAGGCTCCGGCCATCCAACGGTCGCACCACCATGGCCGTTAGCTTCACTGCATCGCCAGGAGCCCGTAGCACCATCGCACACCCCTCGCCGTGCTCTCTAGCGACGGGTTCGACTACACCCGTACCCCGGCAGCCGCACGGCTCGTCGCCGGCGTCGATTCCGGCGACCCCGAGCTCCACCACCACCACCAATCGATGCGGCTCGTTCCCAGCTGCGTGTAGATGCTCTCCGCCGCCCATTTGGCCGCCGGAGCAGGGATCCCGCACCCCACCGCCGCGTCTGGACGTCGCCGGCGGCTAACCGCTGGCGAGTCAGCATGGTTTGACCACGGGTTGACTCCCCAGAGTCACTGACAAGTGGGGCCCGCCTGCTAATTAACCTGGGTTAGGTTTAAGTTAATTCTAATTAGTTAATTATCTAACAGTGACACTGACACAGGGGACCCACACGTCAGGTTTGACCTGGACGACCCCGTTAACCGCTGATGTCATCATGACACACTGCTGACGTAATAAGTAACTTAATTACTGGAATTATTCTTATACAGGAAATTCCAAAAATTATCACAAACTTCAAAAAATCATAGAAAATAATCTATAGCTCAGAATGAAAAGATTTATATATGAAAAATGATCAGAAAAATCCATTCTATCCATCTGTACTGGTTTCATGCATGTTTAAGCAAATTAACCCACTGTTTAATGCAGAACAAGATAAAGCACTAACATGGGCCATTTATGAACTTGGAATTTGAATCTTTGATTCAAAATAGTCCAACCCCATCTGGTCCTAGTTGTATTAGCCCAATACATCCATTTTGCCATGTCTCATGCATGCATCATATTGTTGCACTTGCTTGGTGTTGATTGTGCTTCGATGTGTTCATTGTGGTAGGTTCTACCTCCGAGGATATTCACGAGTATCCAACTGAAGGGCAGTATCCCACCACCACTCCGTCAGGCAAGCAACCCATTGATCATTTCGATACAAACCCATCTTCTCGCTTCTGATCTCATTTACTGCATTAAGACAACGCGATTCAAACTACTGTGTGTTGCGGTAGTTGAACCCACTTTCCTTTCCATGACCTGTCATTGCCACAGAAACTAGATGAAACCCACTAGCATGTGTAGGAGTTGATTGAGCCATGTTGTGTTCCTACAATGCTATGCTTGCTACGCTTAGAGTCATGTCAGGTCTGGCTCATCAGGGTGATGAACTAGAGTGAAAGCGTGTGTCGGTAATGAGAGTGAGGTGTTGAATACGATTTGGTAAAGGTATCGATGGGAGGCCATGTAGGAGTACATGGTGGGTTGTTTCATTGAGACCGTCCCTAAGAACTGAGATCCGTATGCGTGATCTAAGATTCAGCTACTACCATGCATTGGGCCCGAAACCAATGGACCCCCTCGGCTTCTTAATCACCCTTGTCCTCTGTCCAGGAGTTGCACGTAGTTTCTGGTGTTTGTAGTAAGCTGGAGGCCGTGGACAGCGCTGACCAAGGGGTGGGCTGTGATGCGGTAGGCTCGTGGCACCGTGTACCGAGTCGCCCGTTTGGTGTCCGGGAACCCCGCACACATCGTTTGGGGCCGTATGTGGAAACCTCGGCCGGACTCCCTGCGGATGGAACCTGAATAGGCGATAAACCTGGACTAGAGACTTGAGTGTTTAGGTGGGCTGTGGCCGACACCCACGTTGGGCTTCCGCTTGAAGGTTGCCGAGTACATGTCGTGTAGCGACGGTAAGTGGTGAGAGCGTGTGTGACGAAGTACACCCCTGCAGGGTATAAAACTATTCGAATAGCCGCGTCCGCGGTAAAGGACTACTTGGTCGCTTATGTAGTTCATAGACAAGTAAATGGATAATACTAAAACCCTCAAGATAAGTGTGAGTACCGCAGATGGCTCTCTCGTGGGATGACGAGGGAGGATCCACAGTGGAGTATTGAAATGGTGATTAGTGGACTCGTGTGCGAAAACTATTTTACAAGTGGTGTCTCGTAGGATAGCTTAGCCAAGAGTTAAAGCTGGCTTGCTGCAATAACTCCACTTCCTTCTTGAGAATGAACATGTATAGTAGGATCTGTTGTAAGACTTGTTGAGTACCTTTGTACTCATGTTGCTTCAATTACTGTTTTCAGACGACAACACCGCCCCTTCCGATGGGTTCTATGTAGAACTCGACGACGACGAGTGACTTGCCACCCAGGTGGTGATCTAGGCTTGTGAAGGGCCTACGTAGATAGACAGGCTTCGTCAAGCCGTCTTTCTTTCTAGTGTCTGTACCCAGACAAGTTGCTTCCGCATGTGTTTGTATGATTGTGTGACTTGAGTGTCGGGTCATGTGACCCCTATCTGTATTAACAAGTTATGTAAGGCTCTCTGGAGCCCTTTAAATAAAGTACTTTGAGTTGTAGAGTTTTGTTGTGATGCCATGTTGTATTTGCACATATCGAGCATATTGTGTGTATGATTGAAATGCTTGGTATGTGTGGGATCCGACAATCTAGTTGTTTATCCTGGGCAGCCTCTCTTATGGGGAAATGTAGTCTAGTGCCTCCTTGAGCCATAGTAGTCCGCTACAGCCCGGTTCACCGGAGTCCTGCTAGCCCAGCACTACTGCTCTGGACACTTGACTGGCCGGCATGTGTTTCATATCGTTCCTGTGTCTGTCCCTTCGGGGAAATGTCACGCGGAGACATCCGGAGTCCTGCCTAGCCTGCTACAGCCCGGGTTCCCGGAGTCCTGTTAGCCCAGTGCTACAGCCCGGATTCACACGCTGCTGACCGACACGTTCGATGTTGATTCATGTATGCCTGTCCCCATACGTTAGTGCCGCTTTGGGTTCACGACTAGCCATGTCGGCCCGGGTTCTCTGTCATATGGATGCTAGCGACATTGTCATATACGTGAGCCAAAAGGCGCAAACGGTCCCGGGCCATGGTAAGGCGACACCCGTGGGAGTACCTTGCGTGAGGCCGCAATGTGATATGAGGTGTTACAGGCTAGATCGGTGTGACTTAGAATCGGGGTCCTGACAGTCGCTTTGTCGGCGGGTACACAATTGCTATCTTCTTCAATCTCATGTAGGCATCATCATAGGTATTCAAGCCCAACCAGTCCGGAAGGCCGATCCCAATGGTTGAGAAGGGGTCTATAGGAACGGCTGCACTGCTGTGGATGTTGTCCAAAATGATGGTGGTATCCGGCCGGAGGTATGCAAGCCAATCTTCGTTGGCACTGACCCAGACCTATATATAAGACAGTGGGCAGCGGAGAAATTACGGGATAGAAATGGAATAACTAAGTACTACATGATCAAACTCCATGACTGACCTGCTCATCGGACAAAATCCGACTACCTCTCAACGCCGGCAACTCTAGCGGAGTCAACGTGCAACCATGGCCAGGGAGCGGTGGACTGTTCAAAGGATTGTCCCACATAAGAACCTTCTCCTCGAGGACGCATGGAAGACCAACAAGCATGGCCTTTTCCCAAGCCTGTTTAAGCACCGTCTTGAAAAAGTTGGTGCAGGAAGCACCAAGTCTTGCGGCGGTGAGGACGTTGGAGCGGCGTGCGATTTCTCCCAGAGGATCGTCGTCCAAGGTCTCCCAGCCCCGACGAGGAGGAGAACCGCCTGGCGAATCCATGGGAGCAGCGACGAACTGCCTTCTCTTTGGGGGGAGGGGAACTGGCGAGGAGGAGATAAGAGCGTAGTAACGGCAGGGCCTCGTCCCTTCCAACTGTAGCTCCTCAATCGTTCCTTAGCGAAGGGGCGAGGCTATTATTTACTACGTACTTCTACTGTAGCAGTACTAGTACTACTTTCTCAACTAGTAGTGTGATGTACTATGCTTCTAGTATAGTGCACCAGTTTTGAACTCTTAATCTCGGGGCCAAGGATCTATAGTTGGAAGTGCAGGGTAGTACTGTTCTCTAGAACCATCGATGTACCATCAATGCAGGGAAAGTACACCTGCGTAGTGGGTACTCTCGGTGCTCTATTCAAGCGCGTAGCTAGCCTACTCAGCCGCTCCTCTCACGCACACACTAGCAGCCTGTTTATCAGCGACGGTTACTGCGGGGGCAGAACATTTGAGTTATTTGATACAACGAGACTAGGCTTCTCGCTTCCATTTGTGGAGGTGTAATGGATCTCGTCGAACTTTGTTAGTAGTTCCTTCTTTATGAATGAGATGAGGCAAAGCTTTTGCCTCCGTTTCAAAAAAAATCACGTCAAGAGGAATTTCTTTTATGGAACCGATAATGGAGTGAAGTCCATGCGTGCAACGCCACAAGCTACACAGTACTAGTAGAGTACGAGCACTTTACGTACAAAGCCATATTGCATAGTTCCCAATGCCACACCAGGCTTTTCCGGCTCCTCGGGCTTAATTGGGAGGCACTAGTTTAAATATGCTACTAGCTGATGAGGAAGCTGCAAGCGAGGTGCGGCTAGGGCGAGCATGCGAGGCACGAGATGATGGGAAGGAAAACCCGTTCACGTGGCTGGGCTATCCAGTGCACCCAGATTGTGGTGCGACACGTCCGTTCGACTTCAAAACTCAAACTACCCGTGTACAATATTGGCTCGCAGGGAAGTTACTATTTAAGAAAAGGCCGTCGTGCGTTCGGCCGGGATCGAACCCACAAAAAAAGGTATACACTCCCGCGACCACTAGTAGTACTCGTTGGAGTACAACGCAACCTAGAATCGCCTTTTGTCGCTAGTAGTACATTCTTCCTTACAAGAAACCACTAATAATGCAAAGAAACCAGTGATAATGCCAAGAAACTACCACCACTTGCATACATGGCAGACTTAAGATAAGACTACCTTATCAACCAGTGTACATGCCCTTACCAACTAGCCCTACCAAGAAACGACTACTCTACAAAGTGCCGTTATAGGCACGTTTCAACCCATGTTGCCCCTTAAGTCAACGCCTTCTATTTGACCGGCAAGTTAGGCGTTATGACTTGTGGGACCTACATGTCAGTCTGCACAAAAATCCCCGAGTGACCTCCTACCTCCGGCCCGTCCACCTAGTCATCCTCGGCCATGGGACGCAGCTACCGCCGCCGGCAAAAGGCGAGGTCAAAACCGCCGGCGGTGCGGAGCCCATCTTGCGGCAGCCCGGATGCCAGCTCCATCCGGCGCTCGCGGCCGCTAGCTAGCCAAGATAGCTCCGTCCAGCTGCTTGTCTGCAAGGTTTGCTAGCTAGATTGGCACGACGGTGCGGCGGCTTGCTCGCGCGCGCCGCGCTAAGGCCGGCCATCTGGCTCGAGCGAAGGCTAGCGCGGCGGCTTGCTCGCGCGTGAGTCACGCTCGGGCTAGCCTGCCAACCCGTGCGGAGGCCAGCGCGGCGTCCGGCCCATCCAGCGGAGCGGCGGCCAACTCTCTCATCACCGGCGCCACCGATGAACACGCATCAGTACTGTTTGAAGTAATGTTCAGGAAAAATAATGATTTGAGGGGGAATATAACAGGATAGAAGGTCAGATGTGGGTTCGTCGTGTCAATGGTCAAACAAAATGTGTTGGTTTAAGCTACCTCGTCAGCACGGATGTGTGGGCCAACCTTGTCATAAACGGGTTTAAACGAGCCTAATCGGCACTAGGTAGTAGTTTTTGGCACGAATTAAGAAAATTTGGGTATATTTTTGCTATTTTTTGTACAATAGTTTCTTCCTAGGGCTGGTTGAAAGTGGTAGTTTTTTGTTAAATACTCTACATATTGTAAGTAGAAGTGAAACTTAAGCTTTGGAAGCCAACAAGCAAGTTTAGTTACATAGTGCCTATGTGTACGTGATTGAAAGTAAATATCAACCATGGGTGAATAATATCTTGATGGAAAACTCGAAACTATGGAAATACTAGCATTTTTTGGAATGATTGGAAATACTAGCAATATTCATGTGCGTTGCAACGGATCATAATTAGAATAATACTTATTCACAAACTTGATACAAAACACTCTAATTTTGATATACATACTAGCAAGAGGCCCATGCGTTGCATGTAACATCAAGATACATTTATACGAGCTGTTTATCTCGTGGGAGACGAAGATGAATGAGGGAAGTCCTTATCTGCAAATGTGGAGAGGGGTGCGGGTATCTTTTTGCAAAATTGTCATAGTTTGCTTTCTATCTGTCAGATATAGATCGGACGGTCTATATTGCAGGATGGCAGGCACACCATCATCACCAACTCGGTTTTTTATAAGAGTGTAGATATCACTAGAGATATATTATGTTTCAATCAGAAAATATTCCTTGGGCTGTTTTGGTGAGGTGAGGGAGGGGTGTGGTTGGTTTTAAGATACCAATTATGGGTTTTTTCTGCAAATTGGTAGATAAGTGGGATATTGGTGAGAAAAGGCAACAACTTACCTCACAGTCGTTAGATGTAGATCTAATGGTCAGAAATGACGGATGGCAGACACACCAACATCACCAACTTAGTCTTCTGTAGGAGTACTAGCAAGATGTCCGTGCATTGCACGGAACATCAAGATGCATATTTTTATAAAACACTTGTTGTGATTGACCCATGTAGGAGTAATCCCATGTGTAAAAACTAATGATATCTCGTGAAAGAGGAGATAAGGTGAAGAGTAGTGGGGCGTGGTGGTGATTGGTGGTCGGACTGAGTGGAGGCAAGGGGATGGACGACACTGGCAGCGGCCACCAGGCCAGTTTGTCCCAGAGGCTTCCTTTTTTAATTTCTCAACAATGAGGTTGTTGGAGATAAGTATGAACGAGGGAAGGCCTTGTCTGCAAATGTGGAGAGAGGTGCAGGTATCTTTTAGTTTAATTACCATCCGTCAGATATAGATCGGACGGTCTATTGCAAGATGGCACGCATACCATCATCACCAACTCAGTTTTTTTATAAGAGAAGAAATATAAGTATGGAGATACAAATGTATTATAAATACTAGCTTGTCTCCGTAAACTAGGATCTACACTCTATTCAACAGCTCAGCATGTGGGGCCTTAGCACAATGACTTCTCGACTGTGTAAAACAAAGGTTTTCCCGTCACCGATAAGGAGGGGGTGACGGCGGCGCGCTTTCGGCTTGCTCTAGTCCTAGTAGTCATACTAGGTGGTCTACGCGCGCTTTCGGTAGATTTATTCTTTTTCACGTCTCGTGTTCGCCGCACTGCCACGACTGTTGATGAATAGACTGTAAGTTATTCACGGGGAAACCCTTGTTGAGCGTGTTTGCGAGAGAGAGTGTGTGTGTGTGTGTGCGTGTGTGATATGTCTATAGACTGAGGCAATGATAATAGATTCTTTGTGTCTATGTGTGTGGAGGATTGAGAGAGACATGTACATGGGGCTTTGTGTTGTGTAACATGGACACACATAGACATAATCAGAGAGCGAGTTTGTGAGATACACATGCGGGCATGGGGAGAGATGTGTGAGTTAGAGAGATGGAGAATTTTGGTGTGCATCTGAGCTAGAGAGGGGGTATATACATATCTAGAGCTGTAGAGAATATGCAAGATGTGTGTCTTAAAAGAAGGATCCAGATAGCTAGATGGGTGTTTGTGCGTGTTTGTGTGTGTTTGTGCGCACGTTTGTGTGTGAGAGGGAGTGTGTGTATGTGGAGTAGAGAGACCACTAATGATGTAAACCTAGTATAAGGGAAGGGGGAATGGTGTGACTTGTGTGTCAAAGAGAGACAAAGGCATGTGTAGTAGCGGTATAGCATGGGTGCGGGCGGGGAGCAGACTATTTGGAAGAGACATCGAGTGTGTGTGGGAGAGGGGTGAGAGAGAGAGAGAGCTAGCGACACACACACACACACACAGAGAGAGAGAGAGAGAGAGGAAAAGAGGGGGAGAGGGGTCGTTTGTGTCCATAAGTGGCGTATAGATAGGGAGACAATGTTGATGTTGTTCGAAATTGGCCTATGTATGGAGATGCAAGGGAAGTGAGTCATCGTGTGTGTGATAGGGACTTCATGAGAGATCAAGAATAGATGGTGTAGAGAACAGCGTGTGAGATTGAGAACGATGATACATTAGGGAGCTATGGAAAGAGTCACGACATATATGTATACAGGGAAGGAGCTGGGGCGGGTCCGCATGTGGGAGAGATAGAAAGAGGAGAGTGGTGCACAAGGAGACAAAGTGTGCTTGTTTGCAGTGGGGGTGGTGTGTGAGGTGAGTGTGCGAGAACCACATAACTAGGGAGATAGACGTTTGGGGGCGACGTTTTGTGTGTATGAAAAAGATACACCCTACATAGTGCGTGTGCTTGGGAAAGAGAGATGCCGGGAGACCTGGAGAGTGGGGGAAGAGATGTGTGCATGCCCGAGAGACAAAGTGATAAGAGACCTATATTGGGGTCTGGACTTTAGAAGAGAGGGGGGTGTTAATGTGCTCGTGTGTTCGTGTCTGGGGGAGAGACGGCGTGTGTGGGGGGCGGGGGTGCGACGGAGGGGGTGGGGGTGGGGGGTTGGCTTCAGATAATGAGTTAGGTGTCTATATTTGAGGGACTTTAGCGTAATTGAGGTATATATGGTCAATAGTGTGTGCACTCATGGTTGATCAATTTGTTTCACAGTTTGGACTATGAGATAACGATACTTTTGAACATGCGTGATATACCTTGATGTACCAGAATTACAAACCTAAGATTGGAATTTTGGAATTCGACTCCATCATTAGCTTTTGTAATTCATTTAAACGGAGGTACATTTTTTAAGCCGGGATTTCGTGATTTCAAATTCATATATCAAACCTAGAGATATACACATATGGGCATGTTCAAACTTTATAATCATCCACTTTATTCATACACATTTTTGCTTTTGTCATCATATTTAGGATAAACACATTTGGAATTTCATTTGAATTGGACTGTATGATGATATTTACTTGTACTAGTTCAACGATCCATATTTGAATTGAATGGGCAATCTATGTTTCGAGTTGGAGACATTGATTTTCAAAACTTGCACTTTTTTGGGTGCAAAACAAATAAATTCTCGGCCATGATATCATAGTCGGCCATACAAGAGCAGAACACCTTATAATTTCAGGCGCCAAAAGCTTTCAAACTTCCCGCTCACATCGAAATATCTCGCGCCCGAAAGTTTAACACTGCGATATTCATGTTTTACCCCAGCCACATGTACGAAAAATGGCTTCTTTGGTAACTCCATTGTTTCCCCACTTTGGCCCCAACATTCTTCCCCAAAGCCCCTCCCCTTCCCCTCCCCGACCCCCCAACCACGGCAAGCCGTCGAATCTAGTCCTCTGCCGCAGCGGTGGACCTCACACCCCGCGGATCTACCTTCCGCACCTTGGAACCCCCAACTACCAACTCACCACTTCATCGGAGCCGCTTCACCGACTGGCTTGTCCACCGCTCCAGATCTCCTTGACCGCCATCTTGGTCCACCGCACTGGATCTGCTTAACCGGCGCCCTCGTCCACCACAGTGTAGGCCCTTCACTGACTCCCTCGTCCGCCCCATCGCTAGACCTTCATACAAGCCCTCATCCGCCGCAACAGATCCGCCTCACCGATAGCACTGTACACCGCTCCCGCCGAAGCCTTCGTCCACTACACCGGACCCGCTCCACGGACGCCATATTCAATTCCACCGGCCCTGCTTTACTGACGCTGCAGCCTCATCAGGTTATTTTGATTTGTACTCCTTTGGTTTTTCTCTTCTTTATAGTGCAACTATTCACTTACCACAGATGAGCTTTCTTGTATGTCGACAGGCGCCGTAACCGAAGCACCGGAGCCGCTTCAGCGACGGCGACAGCCTGCCCAAAATCAACCGCAACACGAGCACCATCGACGATCCTTAGCTATCAAGTATGACAACGATACCCATACGCCGTCGAGAATCAGGTACTATTATCCAACGGCCGGCGCCTACGTTCACTTTCTTAGCATAAGCACCGCACCTTTGAATTTCTTCAGGGCATTTAATTTTTCATGAGACGCATTATTCTGCTTGCACCTGTAGGGCCATACTTCTGGCAGTGAACATGTTACATGTGCTAAATTACATATCAGTGCACATATAGTTAATATGCTTTAGTTTTGTCCTGGGTATTACTGTACTTCCTAGATATCACTGCCTACTATTTTACTTCTTGCATGCTATATTTATGATAATGGTGTTGTTCTGATGCCACCCATTGGTTCCATCAGACTGCTTCATGTTCTCTATGCTTAATTACACATCAGCAAACTGGCATGTGGTTCCGCTGCTTTTTGTTTGTTTTACCCTACATTTTCTGATGCTAGCTATTACATCACTGCTCCGAGCCTCCGTTCATTACTTTTTTGTGTGTTCTTGATCTTCCCAAGTTGCATGACTAATTAAAAACTAGCCAGTCTTTTGGGTATGAAACCCATTTGGGCGAGAGTAGTACTAGGATGGGTGACCTCCTCGGAAGTCCTCGTGAAAGGGTTTCATATCTAGCCTACTCCAACTTGTTTGGGATAACAGGCTTCATAAGTAAGGATTAATTATGGAGCTGCCAACCCCATCAAGCAAAATATTTGTTCTTTTGGGGCTGGCACCTCGAACAAGCATAAAAATATAGTGAAGCAGATATATTGTCGTGTAAGCACACACCCTTCTTTCATTAGTTTAGATGAACCATTGATGATCAATTCGAACCAGTGCATGCGATTAAAATTAATTTTACCTAAATAGAGGGTGCAGAATAAACTACAACAACTAGATTTGCAACCACGGGATGCTGACGATATCTTCAAAGAACATTGCAACACAGCGAGGCTTCACAGCAACATATGGTAAGCCAGTGTGTTTTAGTACATGTGAAATGTAATGCGTGTGGGCTGCTTTCTTGGCTTGTGCCCTCAACCTGTAATCCTACAGAATTACAAATACTTCAGTTGTCTGCTTTGCTGTATTGCTTGATTCGAATGCTTGTTTGTTACTTGTTAGGCTATACCTGAGTTGGCCAATATGTCAGCAATGCCTGCTGTACTATCGTAAAGAAATGCATGCCTAGTTCATTTGAGTCCTTAACTTTTCCTCTGAACTTCATCACAAGACTGTCTTCGTAGTTTATATGAGGCCACACTGTTAAGTGCTTTCTCAGATTATTTGAACTGCTTAGATGCCTTGGCAACTTAGATATAGCGGTGGTACACTCCCTTTCAAGTTTCATCTTACCATTTTAATTTCTTTTCAGCTGATGCTGCTTTGAACCATTTAAATATAGCTTGCCATGCTCGGCAATAATTCGTATGTCGTTTACCATGTAAGCTTACTGCCTTAATCATGCGATAACTATCTCTTACTTATGTCCAGCGGAAACCTTTCAGGATGACGTTCACATCTAGGACACAATGCACAACCCCAGAATCTATTTGTGGAAGCAGTGCGCCATCCATGTTACCAGATGGTAGCAGTTCAGAGGCAACACCGCCGAGAGCGGTCTAAGCACAGATATTATAGTTCTTGAGGCTCTACTAGAGGCAGAAAGAGATGGTGTGGGTGCCATGAATGAGGTAATCTTGATCTTGAGGCTGGTAATTATGCAATTAGCTGCACACATTATGCAAGCAACCCAAGAATTGGAGGAAGTAAGAATGCTGCATTTGAAGATGGAGGAGGTCCTGCTGTTTCTGCTATCTAAAGCCCAGGGTAATCCCAGTTCTTCTTTAGATACCAGTTGAAATTTTCAATAGATTATTGTACTTGCATTGTGTGTCATGTCTCTGAATGGATTATGTTGTAAGACCCCCTATGTTGTCCATGTGTTGTAATGATCCGAATTTTTTAGGTGAGGTAATCCTCAGTACTTGTATGATTGACATAAGGTGAACTATTTTTCGTGTGAGCATATTGTATTGGATGAAATAATTGTTTGACTCAAAGTGTATCCAACCTACTGAATTCGAAGATCACGGCATTTCTAAACCATAATCATCTGTAAAGGTGGAATAAATCATTGTTGTGGTTTTGAAGAAATAAATAACAAAACATAGAATTATCGGTGGATATTCGTAATCGAATACAAATTGGATTTGAATTTAGTTGCCAGGGCCCAGGGCAAACGTGAATGCTAATTCTCCCAAGTTTTGAACGAAGCGGCTAACACACACTATCATTTGTGGGCTGCTCGAAGCAAGTGTTTGCGAGATGGAAATTACTGTCTACCCCTGACACATTGACATCCTTATCAACCGGATTTACACTACTGTCGATAGGGGTAGACAAGTAACTTCAATCAGACGTGACACGACCGCCTCTGAGCCCATTCCGACACGGTGGGCGCCAAACGTGGGCGGCAAAACACATTTGATTCAAGCTTGTGCGAAAGACATGTGTCTCTACCTCCATTTCCCCATTCATACACGGTGGGCGGCAAAAAAACGTCGGTTAAATCCAAAGATGAAGGAAGTGGTAAGAACATAAATCTTAAAACTTCTGGAAGCAGGTATAATCTATCCTATAGCTGATAGTAGATGGGTAAGCCCTGTTCATTGTGTTCCTAAGAAAGGAGGTATTACTGTTGTTCCTAATGACAAGAATGAACACATTCCACAAAGAATTGTTACAGGCTATAGAATGGTAATTGATTTCAGAAAATTAAATAAAGCAAGTGGAAAAGATCATTACCCCTTGCCTTTTATTGATCAAATGCTTGAAAGTTTATCTAAGCACACACACTTTTGCTTCCTTGATGGATATTCTGGCTTTTCACAGATACATGTTTCTTAACCTGATCAAGAAAAGACTACTTTTACTTGTCCCTTTGGAACCTATGCTTATAGACGTATGCCTTTTGGTTTACATAATTCACCTGCTACCTTTCAAACATGTATGGTCGCTATATTCTCTGATTTTTGTGAAAAGATTGTTGAGGTTTTCATGGATGACTTTTCTGTTTATGGGAAGTCTTTTGATGATTGTTTAAGCAATCTTGAGCGAGTTTTGCAGCGATGTGAACAAACAAATCTTGTCTTGAAATTGGGAGAAGTGCCACTGTATGGTTAATGAAGGCATTGTCTTAGGTCATAAAATTTCTGAAAGAGGTATTGAAGTGGACCAAGCTAAGGTTGATGCCATTGAGAAAATGCCATGTCCTAAAGATATAAAAGGTATTCATAGTTTCCTAGGTCATGCTGGTTTCTATAGGAGATTTATCAAAGACTTTTCTAAAAATTCTAGGCCTCTTACTACTCTCTTGTCGAAGGATATTCCTTTTGTTTTTGATGATGATTGTTTAGAAGCCTTTGAAACACTGGAGTAAGCCTTAATTTCTGCACCTATTGTTCAACCACCTGATTGGAACTTGCCTTTTGAAATTATGTGCGATGCTAGTGATTATGTTGTTGGTGCTGTTCTAGGACAAAGAGTTGATAAGAAATTGAATGTTATTCATTATGCTAGTAGAACTCTATACAGTGCTCAAAGAAATTATGCTACTACTGAAAAAGGAATTTTTAGCAGTGGTGTTTGCTGATAAATTTAGACCTTATATTGTTGATTCAAAAGTAACTATTCACACAGACCATGCTGCTATTAAATATCTCATGGAAAAGAAAGATGCTAAACCTAGACTTATTCGATGGGTTCTCTTATTGCAAGAATTTGATTTACATATTATTGATAGAAAAGGAGCTGAGAACCCAGTAGCTGATAACTTGGCTAGGCTTGAAAATGTGCTTGATGACCCACTTCCTATTGATGATAGTTTTCCTGATGAGCAGTTAGATGCAATAAATGTTGCTCATTGTACTCATTGGTATGCTGATTATGCTAATTATATTGTTGCTAAATATTTACCACCTAGCTTTACATACCAACAAAAGAAAAAATTTCTTCTATGATTTAAGACATTACTTTTGGGATGACCCACATCTTTATAAAGAAGGAGTAGATGGTATTATTAGACGTTATGTACCTGAGCATGAACAGGGACAAATTCTACAGAAATGTCACTATGAATCTTATGGAGGGCATCATGCTGGAGATAGAACTGCTCACAAGGTATTGCAGTCTGGATTTTATTGGCCTACTCTCTTCAAGGATGCCCGTAAGTTCGTCTCATCTTGTGATGAATGTCAAAGAATAGGTAATATCGGTAAGCGTGAAGAAATGCCTATGAATTATTCACTTGTTGTTGAACCATTTGATGTTTGGGGATTTGATTACATGGGACCTTTTCCTTCCTCTAATGGGTATACACATATTTTGGTTGTTGTTGATTATGTTAGTAAATGGGTAGAAGCTATTCCAACCAGTGGTGTTGATCACAACACCTCTATTGAAATGCTTAAGGAAGTTATTTTCCCAAGGTTTGGAGTCCCTAGATATTTAATGACTGATGGTGGTTCACACTTTATTCATGGTGTTTTCCGTAAGATGCTTGCCAAGTATGATGTTAACCATAGAATTGCATCACCCTATCATCCTCAGTCTAGTGGTCAAGTTGAACTTAGCAATAGAGAAATAAAATTAATTTTGCAAAAGACTGTTAATAGCTCCAGGAAGAATAGGTCTAGGAAATTGGTCTAAGAAATTAGACGATGCACTTTGGGCTTATAGGACAGCATACAAAAATCCAATGGGTATGTCTCCATACAAAATGGTTTATGGAAAAGCTTGTTATTTGCCTCTTGAGTTAGAACATAAAGCATTTTGGGCAGTTAAAGAACTCAACTATGGTTTCAAACTTGCTGGTGATAAGAGGTTATTTGATATTAGCTCTCTAGATGAATGGAGAACCCAAGCTTATGAGAATGCAAAATTATTTAAAGAAAAAGTTAAAAGATGGCATGACAAAAGAATTCAAAAGCGTGAGGTTAAAGTTGGAGAATATGTTCTTTTGTACAACTCTCATTTTAGATTCTTTGCAGGAAAACTCCTCTCGAAATGGGAAGGCCCATATGTCATCCAGGAGGTTTACCGGTCTGGAGCCATCAAAATAAATAATTCTGGAGGTACTAACCCAAAGGTTGTCAATGGGCAACGAATAAAGCATTATATCCCAGGTACGCCTATTAATGTTGAAAGTAATATTATCCAAACTTTGACACCGGAAGAGCACATAAAAGAGTCCTTCCGGAACACTCCAGAATCGTGAAAATAAGGAGGTACATGATACGGTAAGTAAACGGACTCCGAAAAATCCGCAAAAATGTTTTTTATCAGTTTGGGAATATTTGAGAATTTTGGGAATAAAGAAACTTCCAGGAAGCGTACCCTGGTGGGCACATACTCCATTTTTCTTCTGTATGCTTGTCCTCCAAGATAAAAAAATCTAATATATACTTCCCAAACCTGTTAACCACCGTATCGCGAAGAAATCCTTTTATCCCTTTTCTTGCTGTTTCCGGTCATATTTATCAAGCTAGGCATCATGTCTTCTTGCTCCTCCAACAACATGGAAGAATATGCTTGGCTGATGAAGATCGAGACGAAGCGGGAGGAGCCTACGGACGCCATCAAGGGAGACAAGGGCAAGAAAGCTACCCTAGATCCATCCCCGGTGGTAGCACAAGAGCTGCTGGCCGAGGAGGAGGAAGAGGATATCATTAAGCCCTACCTTACTCATCTTACTCCTGCTGATATTGAAGCTTTTCGCGTGATTGAAATAGTTTGCATACAGAATAAGTATCTCACTCGTGAAAATATTCTGCATCAAGAGCATATCATCCATCTCCGGAGCGTCATCCGCCGGTTGGAGAACCTCTTGATCCTTAAGGATAGGATCACTTCATCACCACCATAATCTTCTTCACCACCAAAGGAGAACTGAGTATTGGGTATGGGCACTCCACTTGGCTTCCGCCAAGCTTGGGGGAGGTGCCCCAGTATAGTATCGTCCCACTATCTTATTACTTTTACTTATTTTAGTTCGATCTTTTGCATTAGATGAATAAAAGTTTAGTTCCATCATTTCTTCTTTGAGAGTTTGCTTAGTAATCTATCCTTGTAATCGTGTGCAAGTTATATAATAAAGTTTAGTTTTAGTTTTTGCTTTCTTTATTTTCATGTTGCAAATAAAAGAAAAGAAATAAAGAAATAAAAAGATAAAGGAAATAAATCAATAAGATTATATACTAATCCTATGGTAGGTGATGGCACCACATAAGGAAAAGTATAAGTAGAAAATTTTATTAGAGATTGACAAACATAGCATTAGTCAATGATGCAATTAATGAAAGAATTAATAAGCGAAGGGAAGATTCACATATAAATATACTATCCTAGAAATATTTTGTGATTATGAGCCCTCATCAACATATTATATGCCAAAATTGTTGACGTTGGACAAGGAAGACAACTTAATGGTTTATGTTTGTTTATATTCACATAGAAGTCATATTTTCATAGATCCTTCAACATGTGGTGCTTGCCGCCTATCTTTGCTAGCCGAAAATTCCGCACTGAGTAGAGATACTACTTGTGCATCCAAAAACCCTTAAACCCAAATCTTATTTTCAAGTGTCCACCATACCTACCTAGGGATTGAGCAAGATCCCTCAAGTAAGTTGTCATCGGCGCAAAAAGGCAATAAAAATTGCTTCTAAAAGTCTGAGATCATTTAGTGTAAGGGAAAATTGAGCGTTGTATGAACTTGGATGACAAAGAATAAAAGCGACAGACTGCATAATAAAGGTTGTCATCTGAAGGGGAAATACAATGTGACATTCTCTTGCACTAAGGGATTGAGCATACAAACAAATAAGCGCATGGCAACCTCTGCTTCCCTCTACGAAGGGCCTATCTTTTACTTTTATGTATTTACTTTTATGCAAAGAGTCAAAGTTTTCCTTCTATTCTTTTTATTTTCTCCTTTGGCAAGCATCATGTGGCGAGGAAAGATCTAGGCATATATGACCAGTTGAATATAGATAGCATGAGTTATTATTGTTGACATCACCCTTGCGGTGAGTATGTTGGGAGGCGAAACTATAAGCCCCTATCTTCCTATGTGTCCGGTTGAAATGTTTTGCTCATGGGTACGAGGTGAGTGTTAGCAATCATAGAAGACTATATGATGGTTGAGTATGTGGAGTTGCCTAAAGGCTCTGATACGTGACCCTTCCTGAAAAGATGATGAATTGTAGTTCCAAAGTTGACTAAGAACATAGTTTGTTGGTTTCTAATAGAGTTTTTGCTTTATACTTCGATTGTGTGATGAACTATTACTTATTCATGAGAAGTATATGATAAAAGTTCTATGATAAAAGTCCTATTTTCAATTCTATTGTTGTTATAATAATCAACATGATGCTTCTATGTCCGTATTTTGTTTTTACCGACACCTCTCTCTCAAAGCATGTGGACATGTTTTTCGATTTCGGTTTTCGCTTGAGGACAAGCAAAGTCTAAGCTTGGGGGAGTTGATACGTCCATTTTGCATCATGTTTTCTTACTGTTATTTATAATGTTTTCACCCATAATAATGCTTTTTGGAGTAATTCTAATGCCTTTTCTCTCATAATTTGCAAGGTACACACCAAGAGGGAGAATTCCGGCAGCTGGAAATCTGGACCTGAAAAGGCTACGTCAGGCTACCTATTCTGCACAACTCCAAACAAGCTGAAACTTCATGGGGATTTTTTATGTAATAAATAAGAATTAACGGAGCAAATAACTACCAGAGGGGGCCACCAGGTGGGCACAACCCACCTGGGCGCGCCAGGGCCACCTGGCGCGCCCTGGGGGGTTGTGGCCTCCTCGGCCCACCTCCGGTGCCCATCTTCTGGTATATAAGTCATTTTGACCTAGAAAAAAATAAGGAGGAGACTTTCGAGACGGAGCGCCACCGCTTCGAGGCGGAAGTTGGGCAGGAGCACTTTTGCCCTCCGGCGGAGCGATTCCATCGGGGAACTTCCCTCCCGGTGGGGGAAATCATCGTCATCATCACCAACAACTCTCCCATCTTGGGTAGGGCAATCTCCATCAACATCTTCAACAACACCATCTCATCTCAAACCCTAGTTCATCTCTTGTGTTCAATCTTGTTACCGGAACTATAGATTGGTGCGTGTGGGTGACTAGTAGTGTTGATTACATCTTGTAGTTGATTACTATATGGTTTATTTGGTGGAAGATTATATGTTCAGATCCAATATGCTATTTAATACTCCTCTGATCATGAGCATGTTTATCATTTGTGAGTAGTTACTTTTGTTCTTGAGGTCACGGGAGAAATCATGTTGCAAGTAATCATGTGAACTTGATATGTGTTCGAATTTTTGATAGTATGTATGTTGTTATTCCCTTAGTGGTGTCATGTGAACGTCGACTACATGACACTTCACCATGTTTGGGCCTATGGGAATGCATTGTGGAGTAGCAATTAGATGGTGTGTTGCGAGAGTGACAGAAGCTTAAACCCCAATTTATGCGCTATTTCATAAGGGACTGATTGGATTCAAAACTTTAATGCTATGGTTAGAATTTATTCTTAATACTTTTCTCGTAGTTGTGGATGCTTGCGGGAGGGTTAATCATAAGTAGGAGGTTTGTTCAAGTAAGAACAACACCTAAGCACCGGTCCACCCACATATCAAATTATCAAAGTAGCGAACACAAATCGAACCAACATGATGAAAGTGACTAGATGAAATTCCCGTGTACCCTCAAGAACGCTTTGCTTATCATAAGAGACCATTTTGTCATGTCATTTGCCTCAAAAGGATTGGGCTACCTTGCTGCACTTTAGTTAATACTACCGTTACTTGCTCGTTACAAATTATCTTTCTATCAAACTACTCCGCTACTTACAATTTCAGCACTTGCAGGCATTACCTTACTGAAAACAACTTGTCATTTCCTTCTGCTCCTCGTTGGTTTGACACTCTTACTTATCGAAAAGAGCTACAATTGATCCCCTATACTTGTGGGTCATCAGAGTTCTTAAGTAATTTGATTAATTGAACTTTATTTTATCATGAACTTAGTCTTGATAGTATTTGTAAATAATGTTGTAGATCAATAGCTCGCGATATAGCTCCCCTATTTTTTTTGATATGTTCCTAGAGAAAACTAAGTTGAAAGATGATAGTAGCAATGATGCGGACTGGGTCCGTGATCTGAGGATTATCCTCATTGCTGCATAGAAGAATTATGTCCTTGATGCACCGCTGGGTGACAGACCTGTTGCAGGAGCTGATGCAGACATTATGAATGTTTGACAAGCTCAATATAATGTCTACTTGATAGTTTAGTGCGCCATGCTTATGGCCTAGAATCAGGGCTTCAAAAACATTTTGAATGCCATGGAACATATGAGATGTTTCAAGAGCTGAAATTGTTATTTCAGACTCATGCCCATGTTGAGAGGTATGAGACCTCTGACAAGTACTTTGCCTACAAGATGGAGGAGAATAGCTCAGCTACTGAGCATGTGCTCAGAATTTCTGGGCACTACAATCGCTTGAATCAAGTGGAAGTTAATCTTCCAGATAAGATAGTGATTGACAGAGTTCTCTAGTCACTATCACCAAGCTACTAGAACTTCGTGATGAACTATAATGCGCAAGTGATAACGGAAAAGATTCTCGAGCTCTTCGCGTGTAACATCCCAAAATTTCAATTTGGAATGTTATACATTAGATCATCATTGCATATCATATTTTATTTGCATTTTTGTTTGATCCTAGAAACTCTACGCAACTCAAGGACCCGCGGAGAGAGTTGGGGATTTCATTATTTTCATATTCGAGTTTTTCTCGAATTTTGAAAAGAAGATCGTTTGATTTTAATTATTTTCTCTTGAATATTTCTTTTATAAAAATAAAATAAAAAGAGAGAGGATAAAATGACTTCCTCAAAATAAAGAAATTCGGAGATTTAATATTAAAATCAAATAAGATTTTTATTCGGAGTCTTATCGCTATTTTATTTGAATTAGGAAAAATATGCGTTTTTCAAAATTGCATCTGAGGCCCAAATAAATGTTCACCTTGTTCGGCTTATTTTTAGAGGACGAGGAAAATTTATTTCGGGATTTTTGGAGTCAGTTTAGTACTTCTTTTATTTATTTTTTCTACATGTCAGAATTATTTAAAAAAAAGAGAAACCGACTCCGGGCCGTACCGGAGCGGGACTCCGCCCGGGGGGGCTTTATAAGCCGCCGCCCCAAGACCCAGCCGCCAGCCCACCCGCGCCCGCGCCCAAACCCTAACCCTAGCCGCCGCCCGCCCCCGCCGAAGCCCGCCGCCCCGCGCCGAAGCCCGTCGCCGCCAGAGCCGCCCCGCCTCGCCGGACCGCCGCCGGAGGTACTTGCCGCCGCCGCCGTTCGTCTCTGTTTTATTTTTTTCGACTAACCGTTCGGGTTTTTTAGAAAACCTAGATTCATTTTTTTAGATTAGATCGGTTCGGTTTTTTTCAGTTTAGTTATTTAGCGAACGCCCGTTCGTACGTTCGTTTTAACGAACGGTTTTCACCGTTTAGCCGCACACAGCGAACGTTCGTTCGTTAGCCTGTTCGTCTTTTTCTCGGATTTTCCGCGATTATTTTCGATCGCGATTTCTGATCCGATTTTCGTTTTAGTTTAACTTTTCGCTCGTTCATCGGAATCAGGCGATTCAAGCGCCTAGAGTTTCGTCTCGAAGCCCTCTTTTTGTTTAATCAACTTAAACAAGTTTTTGCTACTGTAAAATTTGACTTTAGTCCAGATTAGTAAACGAAGCTTGTTTCTTTCGCCGTTTGAGTTTTGTTGCTTCGTTTTATTTGTTTCTTTTTGCAAACCGGACTTCTTAAGTTGAACTTTCTGGTTACATCTCTTATCTGAGTTTTACCCATGCCCTTGCTTGATTTCTTATTGTATGCTTGTTTGATTGCGATAGAGTACCCGGAGTGCGAAGCGTGCTACTACGAGTCTCTAGGTTTCATCGATCATCAGCAAGGCAAGTAACACTTTGATCATACCTCTTTCATACCCAGTTTTATTGCATTAGATCAATCCTCAAACAATTTCATGGTTAGGATCTGATTTAAATTGTGGGTTTGGGATGTAGTTGAGGTAGTACCTATTCACCTATTTATTATCAAACCTATGGGAGTTACTTCTACGTTCCTTATATTGCTATGCTATGCTCGTAGACGTGGATTGGGTTTGAGTGTATTCATGACAGATGTGAGTATTGTTAATTAATGGTTAACTTAAGGTGGCAACTTTAATACACATCTGGGTGGATTGAGGCACCTCAGGAATTCCAGTGATTGCCTGTATTTTTGGAAATCCCGGGGTATCGTGTGATTCGCCTATGGACTGCCACCCAGGCTCAAAGGGATCATAAGATTATTCATGCTAGAAACTTCCATGTGCAGCCACATGCCATTATGGGCTCTGGAATAGTTGAGTAAGTTGTGGGAAACTTTTCCATGATGGGCTAGCAGATGTAGGGGATTGTAGGTGTACAGGCCTATCTATCGGTTAAAGGGACCTCTTCGGAAAGACTGTGTCTCGGTCATCCGTTTCTCAAACATCATGTAGTGCGAGAAATCAAACGGAGGAGATCGAATCTTGTGGGGAAAAGTGCACAAACCTCTACAGAGTGTACAAACTAATCATGATTAGCCGTGTCCCCGGTTATGGACATCTTGAGTATCTAGTTCTTGGATTATCATGTGGATCTCATCACTCTATTACAAGATTAATTTTGATTGGGTTATTAATTACCTTTTAATTGGGATTGAGATGGGGTTTACCATTCTCAATGTTTTCAACCAACTTTGTAGTTAAATAAAATTTATTCCTTTGTTGTAGGGAAAAATTGGCTTTTCGCAAAACATATTAACCATACAGCCTCCACCAGCCATATATGCATGTAGTGATAGCATTATTCTGTTCATTACTCTCTTGTGTTACATTGCCAGCATATTCCATGTGCTGACCCGTTTTCGGGCTGCAACGTACCATGTTGCAGACTTTTCAGACGACGAGTAAGGAGCCTTAGGTCGTGGTCTTTCACTCAGTGATGTCGTTGGAGTTGATGGACTCACTTTATCTTCCAAGCCTTCCGATGTTATCATATTAGATGGCCTTAAGCCATATTTATTGTAATAAGTTCTCTTTTGAGACATTCGATGTAATAAGTGTGTGATTGCTACTTTGTTATAAATCCTTCAAGTACTGTGCGTGTCAGCATTACCGATCCAGGGATGACACTGATGCACAGAGATCAGACTGTTTGAGGTCTGGTTGCTACAAGATGGTATCAGAGCACACGCTAACTGTAGGACACAACCACTAAGCTAAAGCCCTAGATCACTACTCTCTTCTCATTTCTAACTCCTCTCCATTTTCTACTCTTTAGGATGGCGGATGCAAGGATCAAGTTCACACAACCGGATGAAGACACCCCTTTTGGACGCCACTTGAAGGAAGTCACTAGGTACCTGAACATTGGAATACCAAGCTTCACCGCGACTTACAATGCCACTTTACCAGAAGAGGAGCGCTGGATGATTCAAGTTCAAGTTCCAGGAAGGACATTCACGCCAGTCACTGAGCCCATAGAGTTTTCCTTTGATGCACCAACCTGGAGTCTAGGAAAGAGTATGGCAACCCACATCACCATGGGACCCATTGGGGAAGTTTACCACAAGGATCTCAAGGATACTATCTACCAGATTTGTGGGCGCCGAGATGGAAAATGGGAGATGATCAGCACCAGGAAGGATAGATCGATTGCCGCTTTCATCCAGGAGTTAAACCAGCACATTCGACGCCAGGAGAACTAGATGTGCGCAGGCATGACAGACTTGAAGAAGGCGATGACAAGGATCATGGAACTGGAGGAAGAACTCAAGGCTACTCGTGAAGATTATATGGAGGAAATTGTCATACTAGTAGAGAAGAATGACGACCTGACAAGGAAACTGGGAGTATTCATGGGAGACCCCGCGCCAGGAGGAGAAGATGACGATTCCACTTGCCCGGAGAACTACATCATCATCGACGACACTGACTCGGACCCTGACGATAGCGATGATGACTATGTTGACGAAGCTGGAGCAAATATCATGGAGTCTTCGACCGATCAATTTTTCTAGTCGACCACCATATCAGTAGTAGTATTCCACCATGTATATAGTATAGTCCGAGCACTTTTGTAACGATAGTTCTAGACCGATTGTATGCCCTTGTTTGATTTGATTGAGTAATATGTTTGTGTTTGTCTCATGTGCATATGGGTAGTGTTTTCCCCCTAGACCTCATTCTACTCTGTTTTCTCATCTTTTCTAAACCCAACAGATGCCTCCGAGACGCGACAATGGATTTGCTTTCCCACCGGAGCTCACTCAGTTGATCCAGCAGCAGAATGCATTGATGCGGATACTAGTCCAGAATCAGAACCAAGGGAACAACAACAACAACAACACACCACCACCACCAGTTGATCACTTAGCCCGTTTTCTTAGGCTGAATCCGCCGGTGTTCTCCAGTAGCACCAAGCCGATTGTTGCAGATGATTGGCTCTGCAAGATTGAAAGGGAGTTGACTACTGCAGGATGCACAGATGCGGCAAGAGTGTGTTTTGCCGCACATCAGCTTGATGGACCCGCAGCATCATGGTGGGAGAATTTCATAGTCACTTACCCCATTGACACTGTGACATGGGACCAGTTCCAGCAAGCTTTTCGCACTGCCCATGTATCAGCAGGAGCTATGGCCATGAAGAAGCGTGAGTTTCGCAACTTACGCCAAGGAGGGCGCACTGTTGGCCGGTATGTGGATGACTTTAGTAAGCTAGCATGTTATGCCCCGGATGACGTCGCTACAGATGCAGCTAAGAAGGAGAAGTTTCTGGAAGGACTGAATGATGAGCTGAGCATGCAGTTGATGGTGGCAAATTTCAATAACTACCAGGAGTTGGTGGATAGAGCTCTCATGCTTGAAGGGAAGCAGCAGCAGATTGACAGCCGCAAGAGGAAGTATGGACAAGGGAAGTATAATTCTGGAGCTCAACAGAGACCACGTTTCACCCCGAACTCGGGAGGACTTGTTCATAACCATGGAGGCCACACTCATAACGGAGGAAGTTCGCACAATCATAGTGGCTCCAAGAACGGGAAATGGTAATGGAGGAAGTAGCGGACAGAACCGTTCCAACCCGGCAACACCCGCCAAGAAATATCTAAGCCAAGTTACTTGTTACAAGTGTCAGAAGACCGCACATTACGCCAATGAATGTCCTGAAGCTAAGAATGGAAACGACAATGGAAGCTCTGGGAAGAATCCCAACCCTTTCAATAGGGGACAAGTGAACCACGTTAACATGGAGGAGGTTGAAGCTCAACCAGATGCAGTAATAGGTAAGTTTTTGGTTAAGTCATTTACTGCAGTCGTTCTTTTTGATACTGGTGCATCGCATTCATACATATCAAGGGGATTTATGGATAAGTATAAACTGCCCACCAAAGTTCTTAGTACACCTTTCTTAGTAAGCTCGCCAGGAGCAGAGTATATGGCAAGCCAAGGATGTTTTCAGATGCCATTGACCATAGCTAGGCATGTTTTCCCCTCGGATCTGATAGTTTTGGAATCGCAAGGTTTGGATGTGATTCTGGGTATGGATTGGCTATTGATGTATGGAGGAAACATCGATTGCGCCAGTAAGACGATTTTGCTCACCACCCCAGAAGGAAGAAGGATCAAGTATGTATCCCGGCATGTGCTGAATAAGACTCAAGTAAATTCCTTATCAGGAGTTGTACAGGAGGAAGTACCAGTGGTGAAGGATTTTCCGGATGTATTTCCAAAAGAGTTGCCAGGCATGCCACCGGATAGAGACATTGAGTTTTTGATTGAGCTTTTGCTAGGCACAGGGCCAATATCTAAGAGACCGTACAGAATGCCCGCAAAGGATTTGGAGGAATAAGAAGCAGATTAAGGAGTTACTGGATAAAGGTTATATTCACCCAAGTTCGTCACCTTGGGGATCGCCAGTACTTCTAGTGGAGAAGAAGGATGGATCGTTAAGGATGGTTATTGATTATTGAGGATTGAATGAAGTGACGATCAAGAACAAGTACCCACTGCCGATGATCAATGATTTGTTTGACCAGTTGTAAGGAGCTAAGGTTTTTCCAAGATCGATCTGCGATCAGGGTATCACCAGCTGAAGATTCGAGAGCAGGATATACCTAAGACAGCTTTTACCACGAGGTATGGGCTGTATGAGTATACCGTTATGTCATTTGGCCTGACTAACGCACCTGCCTATTGTATGAACATGATGAACAAGGTGTTTATGGAGTTTTTGGATAAGTTCGTCGTGGTGTTCATTGATGACATTCTGGTCTACTCGAAGAATGAAGAGGAACATAAAGAGCATTTGCGTTTGGTACTTGGGAAGCTCAGAGAACATCAGTTATACGCCAAGTTCAGCAAGTGTGAGTTTTGGCTGAAGGAAGTTGGATTCCTTGGACATGTTATATCCGGAGAAGGAATAACGGTAGACCCCACCAAGGTTGTCACTGTGACAAATTGGGAGTCACCCACGACAGTTGGAGAAATCCGGAGTTTCCTTGGACTTGCAGGATACTATTGGAGATTTATCGAGAATTTCTCAAAGATTGCTAAGCCCATGACTGAGCTATTGAAGAAGGACACCAAATTCAATTGGACTGAGGAATGTGAAGCTAGTTTCCAAGAGTTGAAGAAACGATTGGTTACCTCACCAGTGTTGATTCTGCCGGATCAACGCAAGGACTATGAAGTCTATTGCGACGCTTCTCGTCGAGGACTTGGAGCAGTGCTTATGCAGGAAGGAAGAGTTGTGCCGTATGCTACCGGAGGATACTACCGGAGGTTCATTGAAAATTTCTCAAAGATTTCGAAGCCCATGACGGAGTTGTTGAAGAAGGACACCAAATTCAAATGGACTGAGGAATGTGAGGCCAGTTTTCAGGAGTTGAAGAGACGCTTGGTTACATCACCAGTGTTGATTCTGTCAGATCAACGCAAGGATTATGAAGTGTATTGCGACGCTTCCCGTCGAGGACTTGGAGCCGTACTTATCCAGGAGGGAAGAGTTGTTTCATATGCCTCACGATATCTTAAACCCCATGAGTTAAATTATGCTACGCATGATTTGGAGTTAGCAATCGTAGTGCATGCGTTGAAGACTTGGAGACATTTTCTCATCGGAAACCATTGTGAGGTATACACGGATCACAAGAGTTTGAAGTATATCTTCACGCAGAAGGAGTTGAATCTCAGGAAAAGGAGATGGTTGGAGCTCATTAAGGATTATGATATGATATTACATTATCATCCCGGAAAGGCTAACGTAGTAGCCGATGCGTTGAGCCGCAAAAGTCATGTCAATACACTCATGACCGGAGAATTACCCAAGGAGTTGGCAGAAGACCTTCGCGAGCTATGTTTGGAGATAGTTCCGAGAGGTTATGTAGCAGCTTTGGAGATTCAATCTACTTTGATGGATAAGATCAGAGAAGCTCAGAAGACGGACAAGGAGATTGCCAAGATAAAGGAAAGAATGAGCAAAGGAAAAGCTAAAGGATTTCGTGAGGATGAGCACGATACCTTATGGTTTGAGGACCGTGTATATGTGCCAAATGATCAGGAGACCAGGAAGTAGATTCTGCAAGAGGCCCATGATTCGCCATATTCGATTCACCCAGGAAATACCAAGATGTATCTGGATTTGAAGGATAGTTTCTGGTGGACCGGAATGAAGAAGGATATTGCAGAGTATGTAGCAGTTTGTAATGTATGTCAGAGAGTGAAGGCAGAGCATCAGAAGCCAGCAGGATTGCTACAACCATTGCCGATACCCGAATGGAAGTGGGGTAAGTTAGGCATGGATTTTATCACGGGATTACCCAGGACTCGTTCAGGCTATGACTCGATATGGGTTGTAGTCGATCGTTTGATGAAAGTAGCTCATTTCATCCCAGTGAAGACCACTTACACCAGTGCTAAGTTGGCAAAGATATACATGACCAGGATCGTATGTCTACATGGAGTTCCGAGGACCATTGTATAAGATAGAGGAACCCAGTTTACTTCAAAGTTTTGGAATTAGTTGCATGAAACTTTGGGAACCAGGCTAGAGTTCAGTACAGCTTTTCACTCGCAAACAGATGGACAGACTGAAAGAGTCAATCAGATTCTGGAGGACATGTTGAGAGCTTGTGCACTAGATTATGGATCTAGTTGGGACGATAATTTGCCGTATGCAGAGTTCTCTTATAACAACAGTTATCAAGCCAGTTTGAAGATGGCCCCTTTTGAAGCACTGTACGGAAGGAGGTGCAGAACACCGTTGTTGTGGGACGAAGTTGGAGACCGACAGTTGTTTGGACCAGATTTGATTAAAGAGTCTGAAGAGAAGGTTAAGCTGATTCGCGAAAGACTCAAGGTAGCCCAGTCCAGGCAGAAGAGTTATGCGGATTCTAAACGCAAGGAGACAGTTTACGAAGTTGGAGACAGAGTGTATCTTCATGTATCCCCACTTCGAGGAGTGAAGTGCTTTGGAGTTAAGGGAAAATTAGCACCACGTTTTGTGGGACCATACAAAGTTTTGGAACGTATGGGAGAAGTCGCTTACAAGTTGGAATTACCTAAAGGATTGTCCAGAGTTCACGATGTGTTCCACGTTTCTCAGTTGAAGAAGTGCCACGCAGAGATGGCTGATATTCCTCTGAGAGATACAGTGCCGCTGGAAGCGATACAGTTGGATAGCGATTTGACCTACGAGGAGAAGCCAGTTAAGATTCTTGATTTTGCCAGCCGTGTCACACGCAGCAAAGTAATCAAGTTCTGCAAAGTTCAGTGGAGTCACCATACTGAAGATGAAGCCACCTAGGAACGAGAGGAAGACCTACGGAAGGATCACTCTCACCTATTTTCTAGCCAACCCGAATCTCGAGGGCCAGATTCATCTTAAGGGGGGTAGGTTTGTAACATCCCAAAATTTCAATTTGGAATGTTATACATTAGATCATCATTGCATATCATATTTTATTTGCATTTTTGTTTGATCCTAGAAACTCTACGCAACTCAAGGACCCGCGGAGAGAGTTGGGGATTTCATTATTTTCATATTCGAGTTTTTTTCGAATTTTGAAAAGAGGATCGTTTGATTTTAATTATTTTCTCTTGAATATTTCTTTTATAAAAAAATAAAAAGAGAGAGGATAAAATGACTTCCTCAAAATAAAGAAATATCGGAGATTTAATATTAAAATCAAATAAGATTTTAATTCGGAGTTTTATCGCTATTTTATTTGAATTAGGAAAAATATGCGTTTTCAAAATTGCATCTTAGGCCCAAATAAATGTTCACCTTGTCCGACCTATTTTTAGAGGACGGGAAAAATTTATTTGGGGATTTTTGGAGTCCGTTTAGTACTTCTTTTCTTTCTTTTTCTACACGTCGAAATTATTATTTTTTTAAGAGAAACCGACTCCGGGCCGTACCCGAGCGGGACTCCGCCCGGGGGGGGGGCTTTATAAGCCGCCGCCCCGAGCCGCCCCAAGGCCCAGCCGCCAGCCCACCCGCGCTCGCGCCCAAACCCTAACCCTACCGCCGCCCGCGCCCGACGCCGCCGCCGCCGGAGCCGCCCCGCCTCGCCGGACCGCCGCCGGAGGTAGCCGCCGCCGTTCATCTTCGTTTTATTTTTTTCGGTTAACCGTTCGGTTT
The DNA here is from genome assembly GCF_018294505.1 of Triticum aestivum. Taxonomy (NCBI): domain Eukaryota; kingdom Viridiplantae; phylum Streptophyta; class Magnoliopsida; order Poales; family Poaceae; genus Triticum; species Triticum aestivum. Next base: position 271,570,841 of record NC_057796.1, on the reverse strand, counting down.
TTTTAGAAAACCTAGATTCGTTTTTTTAGATTAGATCGGTTCGTTTTTTTGGTTTAGTTATTTAGCGAACACCCGTTCGTACGTTCGTTTTAACGAACGGTTTCACCATTTAGCCGCAGACAGCGAACGTTCGTTCGTTAGCCTGTTCGTCAGTTTTTTTCTTTTTCTCGGATTTTCCGCGATTATTTTCGATCGCGATTTCTGATCCGATTTTCGTTTTAGTTTAACTTTTCGCTCGTTTATCGGAATCAGGCGATTCAAGCGCCTAGAGTTTCGTCTCGAAGCCCTCTTTCTGTTTAATGAACTTAAACAAGTTTTTGCTACTGTAAAATTTGACTTTAGTCCAGATTAGTAAACGAAGCTTGTTTCTTTCGCCATTTGAGTTTTGTTGCTTCGTTTGATTTGATTCTTTTTGCAAACCGGAGTTCTTAAGTTGAACTTTCTGGTTAGATCTCTTATCTGAGTTTTACCCGTGCCCTTGCTTGATTGCTTACTGTATGCTTGTTTGTTTGCGATAGAGTACCCGGAGTGTGAAGCGTGCTACTACGAGTCTCTAGGTTTCACGGATCATCAGCAAGGCAAGTAACACTTTGATCATACCTCTTTCATACCCAGTTTTATTGCATTAGATCAATCCTCAAACAATTGCATGGTTAGGATCTGATTTAAATTGTGGGTTTGGGAAGTAGTTGAGGTAGTACCTATTCACCTATTTATTATCAAACCTGTGGGAGTTACTTCTACGTTGCTTATATTGTTATGCTATGCTCGTAGACGTGGATTGGGTTTGAGTGTATTCATGACATATGTGAGTATTGTTAATTAATGGTTAACTTAAGGTGGCAACTTTAATACACATCTGGGTGGATTGACGCACCTGGGGAATTCCAGTGATTGCCTGTATTTTTGGAAATCCCGGGGTACCGTGTGATTCTCCTATGGACTGCCACCCAGGCTCAAAGGGATCATAAGATTATTCATGCTAGAAACTTCCGTGTGCAGCCACATGCCATTATGGGCTCTGGCATAGTTGAGTAAGTTGTGGGAAACTTTTCCATGATGGGCTAGCAGATGTAGGGGATTGTAGGTGTACAGGCCTATCTATTGGTTAAAGGGACCTCTTCGGAAAGACTGTGTCTCGGTCATCCGTTTCTCAAACATCATGTAGTGCGAGAAATCAAACGGAGGAGATCGAGTCTTGTGGGGAAAAGTGCACAAACCTCTACAGAGTGTACAAACTAATCATGATTAGCCGTGTCCCCAGTTATGGACATCTTGAGTATCTAGTTCTTGGATTATCATGTGGATCTCATCACTCTATTACAAGATTACTTTTGATTGGGTTATTAATTACCTTTTAATTGGGATTGAGATGGGGTTTACCATTCTCAATGTTTTCAACCAACTTTGTAGTTAAATAAATTTATTCCTTTGTTGTAGGGAAAAATTGGCTTTTCGCAAAACATATTAACCATACAGCCTCCACCAGCCATATATGCATGTAGTGATAGCATTATTCTGTTCATTACTCTCTTGTGTTACATTGCCAGCATATTCCATGTGCTGGCCCGTTTTCGGGCTGCAACATAGCATGTTGCAGACTTTTCAGACGACGAGTAAGGAGCCTTAGATCGTGGTCTTTCACTCAGTGATGCCGTTGGAGTTGATGGACTCACTTTATCTTCCAAGCCTTCCGCTGTTATCATATTAGATGGCCTTAAGCCATATTTATTGTAATAAGTTCTCTTTTGAGACATTCGATGTAATAAGTGTGTGATTGCTACTCTGTTATAAATCCTTCAAGTTATGTGTGTGTCAGCATTACCGATCCAGGGATGACACTGATGCACAGAGATCAGACTGTTTGAGGTCTGGTCGCTACATCGCGATGTTGAAATCGGTGAAGGTAGAAATCCAGAAAGAGCATCAAGTGTTGATGGTTAACAAGACACTAGTTTCAAGAAAAAGAGCAAATGAAAATAAAGGGAACTTCAAGAAGAATGTCAAGCAAGTTGTCACTCCCATGAAGAAGCCCAAAGCTAGACCTAAGCCTGAAACTGAGTGATTCTACTGCAAATGGAATGGTCACTGGAAGCGGAACTACCCCAAATACTTGGCGGATAAGAAGGATGGCAAAGTGAACAAAGGTATATTTGATATACATGTTGTTGATCCATACTTTACTAGTATTCATAGTAACCCCGGGGTACTTGATACCGGTTCAGTTGCTAAGATAAGTAACTCAAAACAGGAGTTTCAAATTGAATAGAGACTAGTTAAGGGCGAGGTGATGATGTGTGTTGGAAGTGATTCCAAGGTTGATAAGATCACCATCACACACTCCCTCTACCTTCGGGATTAGTGTTGGACCTAAATAAATGTTATTTGGTGTTTGCATTGAGCATGAATATGATTGGATCATGTTTATTGCGATACGGTTATTCCTTTAAGTCAGAGAATAATTGTTGTTCTGTTTACATTAATAAAACCTTCTATGGTCATACACCCAACGTAAATGGTTTATTGAATCTCGATCGTAGTGATACACATTCATAATATTGATGCCAAAAGATGCAAAGTTGATAATGATAGTGCAACATATTTGTGGAACTATCATTTGGGTCATATTGGTGTAAAGCGCTTGAAGAAACTCCATACGGGTGGATTTTTGGAATCATTTGATACTTGTGAACAATGCCTCATGGGCAAGATGGCTAAAACTCCGTTCTCTGGAACAATGGAGCGAGCCAGTGACTTATTGGAAATAATATATACCGATGTATGTGGTCCGATGAGTGTTGAGGCACTCGGCGGGTATCGTTATTTTCTGACCTTCACAGATGATTTGAGCAGATATGGGTATATCTACTTAGTGAAACACAAGTCTGAAACATTTGAAAAGTTCAAGGAATTTCAGAGTGAAGTGGAGAATCATGGTAACAAGAAAATTAAGTTTCTATGATCTGATCGCGGAGGTGAATATTTGAGTTACGAGTTTGGCCTTCATTTAATGTGGAATAGTTTCACAACTCACGCCACCTGGAACACCACATCATAATGGTGTGTCCGAACATCGTAACCGTACTTTAGTAGATATGGTGCAATATATGATGTCTCTTACCGATTTACCACTATCGTTTTGGGGTTATGCATTAGAGACAGCTGCATTCATGTTAAATAGAGCACCGTCTAAATCCGTTGAGACAATGATACGTCTCCAACTTATCTATAATTTATGAAGTATTCGTGCTGCTATTTTATCATTCTTGGATGTTTTACAATCATTGTATAGCAACTTTTTATCATTTTTTGGGACTTACCTATTGACCCAGTGCCCAGTGCTAGTTGCTATTTTTTGCTTGTTTTTTACATCGTAGGAAATCAATATCAAACGGAGTCCAAACGCAACGAAACTTTACGAAGTTTTTTTGGACCAGAAGGAACCCATTGGGCCAGAGCTGCACCTGGGGGGTGCCCCAAGGGGGGCACAACCCACCAGGGCACGCCAGGGCCCCCTGGTGCGCACAGGTGGGTTGTGCCCACCTCGATGGCCTCCCGTACCCCTTCTTTGCACTATAAATCCCAAAATATTCTGAAACCCCTCGGGGGTTAACCTAGATCAGAAGTTCCGCTGCCGCAGGGCTCCGTAGCCACCGAAAACCAATCTAGACCCGTTACGGCACCCTGCCGGAGGGGGGAATCATCTTCGGTGGTCATCTTCATCATCCCGGCGGCAACCATGATGAGGAGGGAGTAGTCCACCCTCGGAGCTGAGGGTTTGTAACAGTAGCTATGTGTTTAATATCTCTCTCTCTCGTGATCTATATCATGGGCTTTGTTCATATAGTCGGATCATATGATGTTCCTCCCCTCTATATTCTTGTTGTGATGAATTGAATCTTTACCCTTTGAAGTTTTGTCATGTCGGATTGAATATTCAGAGATGAGAACACATGATGTATGTCTTGCGGTATGAATACTTGAGGTGACATTGGGGTATCTTATTGATTCACTTGATATATGTTATGGCATTCAACTTGCGGATTCCCCCGATGATATTGGGGTAATATTTGCATAGGGGTTGATGCACATTTTTATTATCTTTTCTCCGATAGAAACTTTGGGGTCCCCTTGTAGTTCTTTGTGTGGATTAAGTATTATGAATATGAATTTGCTTTGGTGTTATTTTAGTACGAACTCTTGATTAGATCGATCGGAAAGAATAGCTTGCGTTATTTTAGTACGAATGTAACGCCCACGATGCGGCTATATCTCCCACGTGTCAAGGCACGACTTAGAGGCATAACCGCATTGTGGTTTTGTCGCAAGAAGGGTCATCTTCACATAATCCCATGTAATGAACAAGAATGGGATAACGAGAGTTGGCTTACAATCGCCACTTCACACAATACATAATTAATTCATACATCAACCAAAATCTACACATAGACCGACTACGGTCAAATCCAAATGAAAATTAGATAACCCCAAATGCTAGATCCCCGATCGTCCCAACTGGGCTCCACTACTGATCATCAGGAAACGAAACATAGTAACGACCACGTTCCTCGTCGAACTCCCACTTGCGCTCGGTTGCGTCATCTACACTAGCATCGTCGGCACATGCAACTGTTTTGGTAGAATCAATGAGTCACGAGGACTCAGCAATCTCACACCCGCGAGATCAAGACTATTTAAGCTTGTAGGAAAAGATGGTGTAATGAGGTGGAGCTGCAGCAGGCACTAAGCATATATGGTGGTTAACATACGCAAGTGAGAGCGAGTAGAGAAGCAACGCAACGGTCGCGAAGCTAGAATGATCAAGAAGTGATCCTGAAACTACTTACGTTCATGCATAACTCAAACCGTGTTCACTTCCCGGACTCCGCCGAGAAGAGACCATCATGGCTACACACACGGTTGATGTATTTTAATTAAGTCAAGTGACAGGTTCTCTACAACCGGACATTAACAAATTCCCATCTGCCTCATAACCGCGGGCACGGCTTTCGAAAGATAATACCCTGCAGGGGTGTCCCAACTTAGCCCATCATAAGCTCTCACGGTCAACGAAGGATAAACCTTCTCCCAGGAAGACCCGATCAGTCTCGGAATCCCGGTTTACAAGACATTTCGACAATGGTAAAACAAGACCAGCAAAACCACCCGCTGTGCCGACAAATCCCGACAGGAGCTGCACATATCTCGTTCTCAGGGCACACCAGATAAGCTAAGCGTACGGGTACCAAGGTAACCCAAGTTGCCAAGGGACGGTCCCGCACGGTGCTCTAGTTTGGACCAACACTCGGAGGAGCACTGGCCCGGGGGTTAAAATAAAGATGACCCTCGGGCTCGCGAAAACCCAAGGGAAAAGGCTTAGGTGGCAAATGGTAAAACCAAGGTTGGGCCTTGCTGGAGGAGTTTTATTCAAGGCGAACTGTCAAGGGGGTCCCATAAATCACCCAACCGCGTAAGGAACGCAAACTCAAGGAACATAATACCGATATGACGGAAACTAGGGCGGCAAGAGTGGAACAAAACACCAGGCATAAGGCCGAGCCTTCCACCCTTTACCAAATATATAGGTGCATTAAATAAATAAGAGATATTGTGATATTCCAAAATATCCATGTTCCAACATGGAACCAACTTCCACTTCACCTGCAACTAGCAACGCTATAAGAAGGGCTGAGCAAAAGCGGTAACTTAGCCAAACAACGGTTTGCTGGGAAAGGATGGTTAGAGGCTTGACATGGAAATATGGGAGGCATGATATAGCAAGTGGTAGGTAACGCAGCATGGAAATAGAACGAACAACTAGCAAAGCAAAGATAGAAGTGATTTCGAGGGTATGGCCATCTTGCCTGCAAGGTTCTCAGAGTTGTCGAAAGCTTGATCCTCGTAAGCGTACTCAACAGGTTCCTCGTTCACGAACTCGTCTCCCGGCTCTAACCAAAACAAGAACACAAGTACGGAACCACAATCAATCACGGGAAATGCACAAGCAACATGATGAAAAACATGTATGATATGCGAGATATGATATGCGATGCGTATGCGTGCTCCGGAGGAAAAATGATGAACAAGGCAATAACTTGGCAAACCAAGCATGCCACTGGAAAAATGAGAAGATTTCGGTCGAAATCGATATAAAGATCACCGGAAACGGATGCACGGTTTGCAAATGGCAAGCAAAACAAGAATGACACGATTCTGCGATTAACAGCAAGATAGCACTTAGAATACAACAAGTAACAATGCTACATCACTGCAACATAGCAACAAAGCATATGGCAGTAATCTACAGGAGATTCTTGAAAAAAGATGAACACTGAGATAAGGCTAGATCACAACACAGCAGGTTCAAACAAGCATGGCAAAAGTGCAAAAGATATCAGGTTCACAGACTTGGTGAAATTACTGGACATGGCTGAAACAGCATCAGGTAGCAATGTTCAGAGCAAGCAACCAACATGCTACAGGAACTTAACATAGCAAAACAAGGCATGGCATGAATCTACTAAATACATATGACAAAAGTCCCTTACTGGACATAAGCCAAAAAGGACCAGAAGATATGATGGCAACCATGTAAACATAGCAAGTTTCGTTAACAGGTTTCAGACTTAGCAGAAAACAGAGCATGGTAGAAACAGACATTATGAGGGCATCTTGGTGAGCATGATGCACTCACCACAAAGCAATGCATGAAAAAACAAGAATACCTACAGCAAGACGGCATGTTTATGAAGCTATCCATGGCAAGAGCAAATACATAGCATGTATGAAACAACTATAACAACCTTGGCAATATTGAATATCATGTTAACATTATGCCAGAAATATTTTATAGCAGAAGTAGAGCAAGATTAAGACATGCTATGGCACTCCATAATTTCAAACAGGGGCATGAATGGATAGAGCACAACTATATCTACAAAACATCCTTACTGAACATCACCAAAAGAAGCATGGATCTCTCTAGCCACATGGATACATAGCAACAAAATAACAGCAGTCACAGACTTAGCATAATTACTAAGTCTCTGAAATCAGAAACATCACGAAGCCTAGTTTGCATGCTTGTCCTAGTCACCATAGAGATCACAAAAATACATGGCATATACCTCTGTAAAGATGGCATGGCATACATCAAAACACATGTAGAGCTCATGCTCATAAGATGCACACATCAATAGCAACAAAAATAACAAATCATCAAGTTCAGATAAGTAACAGCAGTTAACAGCATATAGCACTCTTGCACCAGAGATTTGGGCATCAATATGGAGACAAACGAGCATGGCCCAATGGAACAAAATGAAGAGCATCTCGAGACGAACATTTCGATATATTACACGCATGAAACGGAGCAGTATGCAGAGAGTTATGATGCAATGAACAGGAGCATGTAATGTAAATACTTTAGGACTTGGAGAAAATCGAGGGGAGGGGAGAGAAGTCAACCCTAGATCGGATCGGGCCGCCGGACACGGGCTCGGGCTGAGCTCGTCGTCGGAGCTGCCGGAGACGGAGGGGAAGAGGAGGGCGGCGAGGAAGAGCGGGGAGGAGGCGCCGGCGGCGAGGAACGCGGCGATGGGCGGCGAGGAGGAGCGGGGCGCCGCGGGGAGCGGGCCACGGCGGCGGACGGCGACGGCGCCGGCGGAGCTCGCCGGCTCGGGCGCGGCGGTCGGCGAGGGCGGCGAAGGACGGCGGGGACGGCGGCTCCGCGGGAGCGGGCGACGGGCGGCGGGAGGAGGCGACGTGGGCCGCGGGGGCCAGCCACGGGCCTCGCAGGCTCGGCGGCGGCGCGGCGTACGGGCGCTGACGTGGCACACTGCGGTTGGTCGGGCACGGAGGCGGGGATGCGTCCGCCCGGAGTGGACATGTCCGGTGGCGGCGGGGGACGATTTTTGCTAGGGTTTCGCCCGGATTTCGGAGGGGGAGGTGTTTATATAGGCATAGGGAGCTAGGAGACTCCAAATGGAGTGCGGTTTTCGCCCACACGATCGTGATCGACCGACCTAGAGCATGGAGGAGACTTAGGTGGGTTTTGGGCTGTTTGGAGGGGGGTTTTGCTGCAACACACAAAAGGACTTTGCGGTTACCCGGTTAACCGTTGGAGTACCAAACGGCCTCCAAATGGAACGAAACTTGACAGGTGGTCTACCGGTGGTATACCCAGGCCACTTGGCAAGACTCGGTCCATTCCGAGAACGTTCAACACCCGCTCACGCAAAGAAACAAAATGGGTGCGCCGGCGCATGTGGGAGTGCCGGATTGCAAAACGGACAACGGGGAAAATGCTCGGATGCATGAGACGAACACGTATGCAAATGAGATGCACATGATGGCATGATATGAGATGCATGACATGAGCAAAAAGCAAAACGAAAAACAAAACCCAACCACGGAGGGAATATCATAACACATAGCCGAAAATGGCAAGAGTTGGAGTTACAAATATGGAAAGTTACATCCGGGGTGTTACAATGAACTCTAGGATAGATTGAACGGAAAGAATAGCTTTGAGGTGGTTTCGTACCCTACAAACAAATTATATCTTTTTTTCTCCGCTAATAGGAACTCGGGAGTGTTTCTTTATTGCACTTTGAGGGATAATCATATGATCCAACTATGTTAGCATTGTTGAGAGGTTGCACTAGTGAAAGTACGGACCCTAGGCCTCATTTTCAAGCATTGAAATACCATTTTCGTGGTCGTTTACTATTTGCTACCTTGCTGTTTTTATTTATTCAGATTATAAAAATATATTTCTACCATCCATATTACACTTTTATCACCATCTCTTCGCCGAACTAGTGCACCTATACAATTTGCCGTTGTATTTGGTGTGTTGGGAACACAAGATATTTCTTGTATTTGGTTGCAGGGTCGTTTGAGAGAGACCATCTTCATCCTACACCTCTCACATATTGATAATCCTTAGGTCATCCACTTGAGGGTAAATTGCTACGGTCCTACAAAACTATGCGCTTGGAGGCCCAACACGTGTCTACAAGAATAAAGTTGCGTAGTAGACATCAAGCTCTTTTCTGGCACCGTTGCCGGGGAGGTGAGTGCTTGAAGGTATATCTTTGGATCTTGCAATTGAATCTTTTAGTTTCTTGTCTTATCACTAGTTTGGTTTATAAAATAAAACTACATAAAAATGGAATTGAGGTTGCATCATATTATTGATCATCTTTATAATATCTTCCTTGAAAATGATGGTTCCGAAAATTGTGCTCAATTGTTAGAAGAAGAAGTCAACAAAATGTTTGGCACAAAATATTTAAATGATGAGCATGATTGCAATGTTGTTAGTATGAATTCTTTGAATATCCATGATACTAATGATATGCAATGTTACAAGCTTGGGGATGCTATATTTGATGAAGATGATATTTTTACTCCCCCAAGTTTTGATGAGAAAATTTATTATGATGAAAGCGTGCCTCCTATTTATGATGATTATATTGATTAAAGTGGGTTTGGAAGAGTGTCAAATTTAGGTACTAATGATCCCACTATTTTGGAGGGTGTTGAATCTTATTGTAATAGTTATGAAAGTGGATTTGGAGAGGTCATGACTTTATTCAGTGATGAATCCACTATTTCGAAAGAGGTTTCAATTGATTATTACGAGAACAAGGTTGCTATCTCTGATGATTATGGTGATGACATGTATGCTATAAATAATAATGATAACCATGAAACTTGTCATCATGATTTTAATTTTCACTCTCATGATAGTTATTTTGTTGAGTTTGCTCCCACTACTATTGATGAGAAAAAATTTGCTTATGTGGAGAGTAATAAAATCTCTATGCTTGTGGATCATGAAAAGAATGCTTTATGTGATAGCTATATTGTTGAATTCATTCATGATTCTACTGAAAATTATTATGAGGGAGGAACTTATGCTTGTAGGAATTGCAATAATATCAAGCTTCCTCTCTATGTGTTGAAAATGTTGAAGTTATGCTTGTTTTGCCTTCCTATGCTAGTTGATTCTTGCTCCCATAAATTATTTGCTCACAAAATCCCTATGCATAGGAAGTGGGTTAGACTTAAATGTGGTAGTCATATGCTTCATGATGCTCTTTTTGTGTTTCAACTCTTATCTTTTATGTGAGCATCATTGAACTCATCATGCCTAGCTAAAAGGCATTAAAGAAAAGCACTTGTTGGGAGACAACCCAACACTTTTACCTATTGTTTGTGTGTTCACATGATTATGCTACTGTATTGATCATGTTTTATTGCTTTTGTTTCAATAAGGTGCCAAGTAAAGCCTTTGGGATCATGTTGGGTGATAGTTGATTTGATCTTGCTGAAAAAAGAAACTTTTGCGCTCACGAAAATAATTCTCATTTTTAACAGAAGGGTTCTTTTGAGTTGATTCTTTACGCAGAAGATTAATATACAAATTTCTCACGTGTTCCTAAATTTTCAGAATTTTTGGAGTAACAGAAGTATGGTTTGAGTACAGATCACTATAGACTGTTCTGTTTTTGACAGATTCTATTTTCAATGCATAGTTTGCTTGTTTTCTAGTTTCTATGGCTTATATTGCTCAATATAAATTGTAGAAATGATATGATACAGTAGGCATTGTGTGAGAGCAATTATGAATCTTGTCTTTGGCAGTACCAAAAGTGGAATGGTTTGCTCTTTATCATGCTAACCTATCTCACAAAGTTTAAGTATTGTGTGATTGAAGTTTTCAAGTTTTGGGTGAGATGTCGATATGAGGAGAATAAGGAGTGACAAGACCCTAAGATTGGGGATGCCCAAGGCACCCCCAAGGTAATACCCAAGGAAGATCCAAGCAACTAAGCTTGGGGATTCCCCGGAAGGCATCCCCTCTTTCGTCTCCAACACTATCAGTAACCTCACTTGGAGCTATGTTTTCATTGGTCACATGATATGAGTTTTACTTGGAGTGTCGATTTATTTTGTTAGTATTTATGTGCTGTTATTTATAATAATGTTTTGCATCTTTTATTTCAATAAAAGTGGCATTGATAGCCTTTCCATGCTTATTTTACAAGTATACACGTTGTTGTTTGAAAACAGAAAGTTTACCACTGTTGCAAAAATTCCCTAGAAAAGTCAGTATGTGATAAAATGTTGAAACTTTTTGCATATTAAGCTCTGATAAATTTTCTACAGTGTGGTAAATTTTCATAATGTTTGGAGTTGAATAAGTATTGATACTCTTGCATTCTTTACAGACTGTACTGTTTTGGCAAATTGCTATTATGTTTGCATATGTTTGCTTGTTTAATGATTCTATTTGAGGATGGGAGTATTAAATATGCAGAGGAATTTAGTATGCAATGTTGACTAATAATTTTAGTGATTTTCTACAGTAGAGAACGATAAGGTTTTTGCATTGGTTTATACTAACTTATCTCACGAGTTCTTGTTGAGTTTTGTGTGGATGAAGTTTTTAAGATTTAGGGAAATCGTGATATAAAAGGAATGAAGGAGACACAAAAGCTCAAGCTTGGGGATGCCCAAGGCACCCCAAGATAATATTTCAAGAAGTCTCAAGCATCTAAGCTTGGGGATGCCCCGGTAGGCATCCCACCTTTCTTTTTCAACAATTATCGGTTAGTATCGGTTGAGCCTAAGCTTTTGCTTCTTCACATGATGTGTGCTATCCTTAGAATGTCATTTTATTTTGTTTTGCTTGTTTTTTTAATAAAATACTTAGATCTGAAAGTTTTTAAATAAAATAGAGTCCTCAAATAGTTGCCAAGGAGGCTAAGTAAGCGGCATTCACTTCCCGTCAACAAAGCTCTTTTCTATGGAATTACTCTTGTGCTTCACTTATATCCTATGAGTAAATTGTTGAATAAATTGAATGTCATGAAGTTGAAATCATATCATTCCTAGTGGTAGCTTCACATCGGGTTTAGAAAGTGAAATCTTTTGAGGCTTGACAATCACAATATTGGTCATACAAGCAATTCACGAATAATTAGTATAAGGAAGAGAACTTTCGCATGCAAATACACTATCTTGGAAATCTTTTGTGATTATGAGCCCCCATCAAAATATTATATGCCAAAATTGTTGACGTTGGAAAAGGAAGACAATGTAATGATTTATGTTTGTTCATATTCACATAGAAGTTATATTGTCATAGATCCTTCAACATGTGGTGCTTGCCCCCCATCTTTGCTAGCCAAAAATTCCGCACCAAGTAGAGATACTACTTGTGCATCCAAAAACCCTTAAACCCAAATCTTATTTTCAAGAGTACACCATACCTACCTAAGGATTGAGCAAGATCCTTCAAGTAAGTTGTCATCGGTGCAATAAGGCAATAAAAATTGCTTCTAAAAGTGTTAGATCATTTAGTGTAAGAGAAAATTGAGCGTTGTACGAACTTGTGATGGCAAAGAATAAAAGCGACAGACTGCATAATAAAGGTTGCTATCATAAGGGGCAATATAACGTGACGTTATTTTGCACTAAGGGGTTGTGCATACAAACAAATAAGCGCATGGCAACCTCTGCTTCCCTCTGCGAAGGGCCTATCTTTTACTTTTCAGTATTTACTTTTATGCAAAGAGTCAAAGTTTTTCTCCCTATTCCTTTTATTTTTGTCTTTTGGCAAGCATCATGTGGTGAGGAAATATCTAGGCACATATGTTCAGTTGAATATGGGTGGCATGAGTTATTATTGTTGACATCACCCTTGAGGTGAATACGTTGGGAGGCAAAACAATAAGCCCATATCTTTCTATGTGTCCAGTTGAAACATTTTGCTCATGTGTACGCGGTGAGTGTTAGCAATCATAGAAGACTATATGATGGTTGAGTATGTGGAGCTCTTAGTTAAACTCTGTTGAATAAGTTGAATTACAATTGCTTGGTGACTGAGAACATAGGTTGTTGAGTTTCAAGAGAATTCATTGTTTGAACCTTAACATGTGAGTTGGTTGCTACTAAAAACATGAGAAGCTTCATAAGAAAGAATTGGTGTTATGATGCTAGGAGAAGTGATTGAAATTATATTGATCAAACTTATGCACTTTTCTAGCATTCACAATTCATAAATTATTTCTTTTATCATTTACCTACTCAAGGACGAGTAGGAATTAAGCTTGGGGATGCTGATACGTCTCCAACGTATCTATAATTTATGAAGTATTCATGCTGTTATTTTATCATTCTTGGATGTTTTACAATCATTTTGTAGCAACTTTATATCATTTTTTTGGACTAACCTATTGACCCAGTGCCTAGTGTCAGTTGCTGTTTTTTGCTTGTTTTTTACATCGCAGGAAATCAATATCAAACGGAGTCCAAACGCAACGAAACTTTACGGAGAATTTTTTTGGACCAGAAGGAACCCATTGGGCCAGAGCTGCACCTGGGGGTGCCCCGAGGGGGGCACAATCCATCAGGGCGCGCCAGGGCCCCCTGGCGCGCCCAGGTGGGTTGTGCCCACCTCGGTGGCCTCCCGTACCCCTTCTTTGCACTATAAATCCCCAAATATTTCAAAACCCCTCGGGGTTAACCTAAATCAGAAGTTCCGCCGCCGCAGGGCTCCGTAGCCATCGAAAACCAATCTAGACCCGTTTCGGCACCTTCTGGAGGGGGGAATCATTTCCGGTGGCCATCTTCATCATCCCGGCGGCAACCACGATGAGGAGGGAGTAGTCCACCCTCGGGGCTGAGGGTTTGTACCAGTAGCTATGTGTTTAATCTCTCTCTCTCGTGATCTATATCATGGGCTTTGTTAATATAGTCAGATCATATGATGTTCCTCCCCTCTATACTCTTGTTGTGATGAATTGAATCTTTCCCCTTTGAAGTTTTGTCTTGACGGATTGAATATTCAGAGATGAGAACACATGATGTATGTCTTGCGGTATGAATACTAGAGGTGACATTGGGGTATCTTATTGATTCACTTGATATATGTTATGGCATTCAACTTGCAGATTCCCGCGGTGATATTGGGGTAATCTTTACATAGGGGTTGGTGCACATTTTTATTATCTTTTCTCCGATAGAAACTTTGGGGTCCCCTTGTAGTTCTTTGTGTGGATTGAGTATTATGAATATGAATTTGATTTGGTGTTATTTTAGTATGAACTCTTTATTAGATCTATCGGAAAGAATAGCTTGTGTTATTTTAGTACGAACTCTAGGATAGATTAAACAGAAAGAATAGCTTTGAGGTGGTTTCGTACCCTACAAACAAATTATATCTTTTGTTCTCCGCTAATAGGAACTCAGGAGTGATTCTTTATTGCACTTTGAGGGATAATCATATGATCCAACTATGTTAGCATTGTTGAGAGGTTGCACTAGTGAAATTACAGACCCTAGGCCTCATTTTCAAGCATTGAAATACCGTTTTCGTGCCCGTTTACTATTTGCTACCTTGCTGTTTTTATTTATTCAGATTATAAAAATATATTTCCACCATCCATATTACACTTTTATCACCATCTCTTCGCCGAACTAGTGCACCTATACAATTTGCCATTGTATTGGGTGTGTTGGGGACACAAGAGATTTCTTGTATTTGGTTGCAGGGTCGTTTGAGAGAGACCATCTTCATCCTACACCTCTCATGGATTGATAAACCTTAGGTCATCCACTTGAGGGAAAATTGCTACTCTACAAAACTATGCGCTTGGAGGCCCAACACGTGTCTGCAAGAATAAAGTTGCGTAGTAGCACATCAGACGACATCGTATGAACTGTGGTTTGGCTAGAAACCTAAGTTGTCGTTTCTTTAAGTTTGGGGTCGTGACACTTATGTCAAATGGCTTCAGCCTGATAAGCTCGAACCCAAATTAGAGAAGTTCATCTTCATAGGATACCCTAAGGAAACAATTGGGTACACCTTCTACCACAGAGCCGAAGGAAAGATCTTTATTGCCAAGAATGGAACCTTTCTAGAGAAGGGGTTTCTCTCGAAAGAAGTGAGTGGGAGGAAAGTAGAACTTGATGAGGTAATTGTACCTTCTCTCAATTTGGAAAGTAGCTCATCAGAGAAATCCGTTCCCGTGATGCCTACACCAACTAGAGAGGAAGCTAATGATGAGGATCATGAAACTTCAAATCAAGTTACTACTAAGCCTCATAGGCCAACCAGAGCACGATCCGCACTAGAGTGGTACGGTAATCCTATCCTGGAAGTCATGTTACTAGACCATGGCGAACCTACGAACTATGAAGAACCTATGATGAGCCCAGATTCTGGAAAATGGCTTGAGGCCATGAAATCTGAGATAGGATCCATGAATGAGAACAAAGTGTGGGCTTTGGTGGACTTGCACGATGATCAGCGAGCCATAGAGAATAAATGGATCTTCAAGAAGAAGACTGGCACTGATGGTAATGTTACTGTCTACAAAGCTCGACTTGTTGCAAAAGGTTTTTGACAAGTTCAAGGAGTTGACTATGATGAGACTTTCTCACCTATGGCGATGCTTAAGTCTGTCTGAATCATGTTAGCAATTGCCGCATTTTATGATTATGAAATCTAGCAAATGGACATCAAAACTGCATTCCTTAATGGATTTCTTAAAGAAGAGTTGTATATGATGCAACCAGAAGGTTTTGTCGGTCCTAAAGGTGCTAACAAAGTGTGCAAGCTCCAGCGATCCATCTATGGACCGGTGCAAGCATCTCGAAGTTGGAATATATGCTTTGATGAGGTGATCAAAGCATATGGTTTTATATAGACTTTCAGAGAAGCCTATATTTACAAGAAAGTGAGTGGGAGCTCTATAGCATTTCTAATATTATATGTGGATGACATATTCTTGATTGGAAATGATATAGAATTTCTGGATAGCATAAAAGGATACTTGAATAAGAATTTTTGAATGAAAGACCTCGGTAAAGCTGCTTACATATTGGGCATCAAGATCTATAGAGATAGATCAAGACGCTTGATAAGATTTTCAATGAGTACATACCTTGACAAGATTTTGAAGGAGTTCAAAATGGATCAGTCAAAGAAGGAGTTCTAGCCTGTATTGTAAGGTGTGAAGTTGAGTAAGACTCAAAGCCCAACCACGGCAGAAGATAGAGAGAGAATGAAAGTCATTCCCTATGCCTCAGTCATAGGTTCAATAAAGTATGCCATGTTGTGTACCAAACCTATTGTGTACCTTTCCATGAGTTTGGCAAGGGGGTACAATAGTGATCCAGGAGTAGATCAGTAGACAGCGGTCAAAATTATCCTTAGAGGACTAAGGAAATATTTCTCGGTTACGGAAGTAATAAAAAGTTCATCGTAAAGAGTTACGTCGATGCAAGCTTTTACACCGATCCAAATGACTCTGAGTCTCAATCTGGATATGCATTGAAAGTGGGAGAAATTAGCTAGAGTAGCTCCTTGCAGAGCATTGTAGACATAGAAATTTGCAAAATACATACGAATCTGAATGTGGCAGACCCGTTGACTAAACCTCTCTCACAAGCAAAACATGATCACACCTTAGTACTCTTTGGGTGTTAATCACATAGCGATGTGAACTAGATTATTGACTCTAGTAAACTCTTTGGGTATTGGTCACATGGCAACGTGAACTATGGGTGTTAATCACATGACGATGTGAACTAGATTATTTACTCTGGTGCAAGTGGGAGACTGAAGGAAATATGCCCTAGAGGCAATAATAAAGTTGTTATTTTATATTTCCTTATATCATGATAAATGTTTGTTATTCATGCTAGAATTGTATTAACCAGAAACTTGATACATGTGTGGATACATAGACAAAACACCGTGTCCCTAGTAAGCCTCTACTAGACTAGCTCGTTAATCAAAGATGCTTAAGTTTCCTAACCATAGACATGTGTTGTCATTTGATGAAAGGGATCACATCATTAGGAGAATGATGTGATGGAGAAGACCCATCTGTTAGCTTAGCATATTGATCGTTCAGTTTTATTGTTATTGCTTTCTTCATGTCATATACATATTCCTTTGACTATGAGATTATGCAACTCCCGAATACCGGAGGAATACCTTGTGTGCTATCAAACGTCACAACGTAACTTGGTGATTATAAAGATGCTCTACAGGTATCTCCGAAGGTGTTTGTTGGGTTGGCATAGATCGGGATTAGAATTTGTCACTCCGAGTATCGGAGAGGTATCTCTGGGCCCTCTCGGTAATACACATCATAAGAAGCCTTGCAAGCAAAGTGACTAATGAGTTAGTTGCGGGATGATGTATTACGGAACGAGTAAAGAGAATTTCCGGTAACGAGATTGAACTAGGTATGAAGATACCGACGATCGAATCTCGGGCAAGTAACATACCGATGACAAAGGGAATTACGTATGTTGTCATAACGGTTCCACGATAAAGATCTTCGTAGAATATTTCGGAGCCAGTATGGGCATCCAGGTTCCGCTATTGGTTATTGACCGGAGAGGTGTCTCGGTCATGTCTACATAGTTCTCAAACCTGTAGGGTCCACACGCTTAACGTTCGTTGATGATATGGTATTATATGAGTTATGTGATTTGGTGACCGGATGTTGTTCGGAGTCCCGGATGAGATCACGGACATGATGAGGAGTCTCGAAATGATCGAGAGGTAAAGATTGATATATAGGACGATGGTATTCGGACACCGGAAGGGTTCCAGAGGGTACCGGGTACTTATCGGGTCACCGGAAAGGAGTTTCGGGCACCCCGGCAAAGATATGGGCCTTATGGGCCAAGTGAGGGAACACACCAGCCCTGGTGCGCCCCTACAGAGGCCAGCCCTATGAGGAGGAGAAGGAAAGAGGGGAGGGCAAGGAAAGTGTGGATTAGGATTCCTACTTCCTTCCCTCTCCCCCCCCCCTCTTTCTTTCCCCCTCGGTTATATATGGCAGGGGGCGTGCGGCTTGGGAGGGACTCCAAGTAGGATTCCCCCTACTTGGGCGCCTCCTATGGCTGCTCCTCCCTCCCTCCCACCTATATATATGAGGGGGGCGCCTAGCACACACCAGACAATTGCCTAGCCGTGTGCGGCACACACCAGACAGTTTACACCCTCGGTCATATCTTCGTGGTGCTTAGGCGAAGCCCTGCGAGGATCACTTCACCATCACCGTCACCACGCCGTTGTGCTGAAGGAACTCATCTACTACCTTGACATCTTGCTGGATCAAGAAGGCGAGGGACGTCACCGAGCTGAACGTGTACAGAACTCGGAAGTGCTGTGCGTTCGGTACTTGATCGGTCGGAGCTAGAAGAAGTTCGACTACATTAACCACGTTGTCAAACGCTTCCACTTACGGTCTACGAGGGTACGTAGACACACTCTCCCCATCGTTGCTATGCATCTCCATGGATAGATCATTGCGTGTGCGTAATTTTTTTCCATGCAAAGTTTCCCAACATGTAATGGATAGTCATTTCTTTATTATAAACGTTCCTTTGATTTAATTTTCAAAGTCTATCTCTTATCAAAAACCCTAATCCATTATTTTATATGGCAAAATTATCATTAAGTTCAAAAATCTTATCAATCAAAACATCGGTAGGAGCCTTTTTTCTTAAATTTTCATTATAAGCAGCATAATCTAGAGATTGCAATCTCATAATTTCTTCTTGATTAAAAAGGGTCTCCTCTATAGGAGGGAAACCACCATTAATATTATAATGATCAAATATTTCACCGGCTTCTTTCATGATGAACCTAAACACATGAGCTAGAAATATAGTGGTAACATGCTTAACGGAAGGATCATGAATATTGGAAGATTCTAGCAAAAGCCTTTGTATGCATGGGTGCATGTGAACAAATTGTCTTCCAAGTTCAATTATAAGCAAAGATATTACATCCGCAAGGCTATTAGTTTTATTAAGAATCGACCCTCCTAGCATAGGTAACGTACCGGCACAAGTAAAGAAATCTTGAATGGCACCTTTTCCAATAATATTACCGCTACCCACACGGAGTTTTTTAGTGTGCATGATAGTAGGTTCTTCTTCATGAGGATCATGATTAGCAAAATCATCAAAGTTTACCTCAAGATTATTACTTTCTTTATCAACGATAACCTCCCCAGATTCTGACATGATGGCAAAAACAAGCGATCTGACACACAAGCAAACAAAAAGCAAACGAAAAGACGAACGAAAGAAGGCGAATAAAAAGGCAAATATTTTTGTGTTTTTCTGGAAATGTTTTAAATGTTGGGGAGAGGAAAACAAGAGGCAAATAGAAAATAATGTAAGTGCAAGAGATGAGAGTTTATGATAGGTACTTGGTAGGCTTGATGTAGAACATCACCAGCAACGGCGCCAGAAATTCTTCCTGCTACTTCTTGATCTTGCGTTGATTTTTCCCTTGAAGAGGAAAGGGTGATGCAGCAAAGTAGAGATAAGTATTTCCCTCAGTTAAGAACCAATGTATCAATCTAGTAGGAGGTACAAGCAAGTTTCCAATATACGCACCTGCACAAACTAACAAACACTTGCACACAATGCAAAAAAGGGGTTGCCAATCCCTTCACGGTCACGAACAAGAGTGAGATCTAATAGAGATAGGTATAAAAGATAAACAAAAGAGCAAACTAAAATAAATATAAATAAAGTGCAGCAAGGTATTTTTGGGTTTTTTGGTTTATATATCTGAAAATATATGATGGAAAATAGACCCGGGGCCATAGGTTACACTAGAGGCTTCTCTCTTGAAGAAAACATACGGTGGGTAAACACATTACTGTTGAGCAATTGATAGAAAAGCGCATAATTATGAAGACATCTAAGGCAATGATCATGAATATAGGCATCACGTCCGTGACAAGTAGACCGACTCATGTCTGCATCTACTACTTGTTGGAGATATGCCCTAGAGGCAATCATGTATGATGATATTTCCTATGTGTTTATGAATAAAGATAGTCCTTGGACATTATCGATGATGTGTATCAACAAGTACGTGACTTGTTTGTGGGACTATGCATTGTATGATAACTGCCCTAAAAGGTCCCTAGTCGAAAGGGTTGTGTGGACGCGCAGCCGACTAGACTAGCATATGACATGGTCTATCACTTGGTCTCACTAGCCATGGAGCATTGGATGCTAACCGGATAATATGGACTCGGAAGGATCTGGTGGGATTCGACGTAGTCGGATCCGAGTTGAGATAAGGTCCGAGTCGGACAGACCCAACTACGAGACGCAGCGATATGTCATTTGTGAGTCTCTAGTACAACATATGTTCTATGTCCTAAGACCTGAGCTGGCGCATGTACTCGGGATGGTGACTGACTTGCTTTGGGCCAACCAAACGCACTCCGTGACTGGGTAGTTACAAAGGTAGGTTTCGGGCTTGTCTAGACCCATGCTGCGAGACATGGTCGAGCAAGATGGGATTTGCCCCTCCGATTAGGAGAGATATACTCTGGGCCCCTCGTGTGATCCAACCAAGATAACCATGGCCATGCGACAGGGATTATGAGATAATCTGGTTAGTGGTCGGCATCACTGGAACGAGAAAGAGGTTGGGCTAGCACAAGGATGACAGACTCGCCTTGAGCCCGACAACCGGCTTCATTGTCTACTTGGCGGTCGGCACGCCTTGCTAGAGGCCGCTACCAGCCGAGCAGGTCGGAGGTGATCCAACCTGCGACCAAGCCGGCTTGAACCTAAGGGGTCGCGTGCTTAAGGGAAGGAACCTGTGAGGCCCTATCCGACTCCATGAGTTAGATGTGATCCTACTTGGACTCGGATCTCGGTCGAACAGATTTTGGGCTTTAGGGTCCGTGAGAGGCCCAAGTGTTGAGCCCGCGATGGACGCCTATATAAAGTGGGGGTGCGGCACACTCATTCAGTTGATCACTTCGGCGCTGTCACTAGGGTTTACATGTGTTGCGAATAGCCACCTCCACTCGTCGCCGACTGTGTGATCGGACCTAGAAGTCTGCAAGATTGAACCCAAAACTAAGCACCTCTTCCATTGCAAAAAAAACCAATCATGCATAAAAGAGTTCAGAGAAGACTCAAATAATATTCATAGATAATCTGATCATAAATCCACAATTCATCAGATCTCAACAAATGCACCGTAAAAGAAGATTACATCGAATAGATCTCCAAGAACCTCAAGGAGAACATTGTATTGAAGATCAAAGAGAGAGAAGAAGCCATCTAGCTACTAGCTATGGACCCGTAGGTCTATGGTAAACTACTCACCCATCATCGAAAGGGCAGCAAGGTTGGTGTAGAGGCCCTCCGTGGTCGAATCCCCCTTCGATAGAGTGCCGGAAAAGGCCTCAAGACGGGATCTAACGGAAACAGAAGCTTGCAGCGGCGGGAAAGTATTTTTGGTGTGCCGTTTGGTATAGGGGAATATTTGAGGATTTATAGTCTAGCGATTAGGGTTGGAAGGTGAAAGGACATGCAGTGCCCCCATGTGTGGTTTTGGTAATTGATGACATTCTCTATGGACTAATGGTCGCATTGAGTTATATTTGAAGAGATTGAAAGGACATGCGGTGCCCCCATGTGTGGTTTTGGTAATTGATGACATTCTCTATGGAATAATGGTTGCATTGTGTTATATTTGAAGGATTTGTCCATAGGCATTTCTTGAAGTCCATGTGTTGGTTTCAAGGAGTTTATGTGTTGACCAAGGTGCTATTAAGGAATTATCCAAAGATTGGTCATGCGAGTGTTGAGCTTATTGCAAGCATGTCTTGAAGAAGAAGATTGTGTGATCATTCATGTTTACATTCAAGACATCATCCAAACGAAGGGAGTTGGAAAGATTCAAGGTTGATCAAGACTAAGTCAAGAGTGAATCAAGTTGATCAACTCACAAAGCGTAAAAGATGTACCGAGAGGGATCGAGTGATCCCATGGTATGGTAAGCATTGTCCATTGCACTTTGTGTACTAACCCATGGTCTATGTGAGAGTTCTATGTGGGGTTAGGTACGTGTCCATGGGCTTGCATCAAGAGGAAGATATCATACAACCCATGGAAAGGATGACATCAAGTGGTGATCGTCATCAAGATTGCCGTATGCAAGTTCAGGTGGAGCATCACGAAGAGATCAAGTTCTTGAAGCTTGCCATCCATTATGGTGTCAATGGACTTGTGAAGATGTGCCGAAGAGTGGCTCACCCATAGTGGAGTATCGGGGAGCAATCATCTAGTCTCCATCGACCCAACGCAATGAAGAAAGGTGGTCCATCTTAAGGAGGACAAGATCGTCATCATCTGGCTCAAGTGAATCATGTGCAAGGCAAAGGTTTGCCCTTGATAGGTTTTCTATTTTACCGGTCTCATGGTGGTAGTTGGGAGACCGGGTTATAGGATCGTTTGTCGTAATATCAAGGGGAGCTCTCAAGTTGGTAGCTTGATCATATCGTTAGTAGAGAGCTCAAACCATTGCATCCTTGCATCATGTTTCTTGGTTCTTGTTTGTTTCTATTTGTGAGTCTTAGAGCTTATGTTCATCTTGATGACAAGCTCGAGTTCATCGAAAACGGAGTTCACATGCCTCTTCTATTGCGTTTTCGGTGTTGTAGTTTTTACCGGTCTTATTCGAGGAAGGGTTCTCACCATTTTCTCTTGGGCCTTTTCTAATTTGCTTCTTATTGTTATTTCTATCAAGATTGTGTTAGCCCTTGTCGCTAGCTTTCCAACAAACTTGGTTTCGTCGAATTCGGAGTCCATTTGCAGAAGTTGTGGTAGTTTTGGTGTTCTGAAAAGGCTGGAGCAGTACTACCGCGGACAGGAGCGGATGTTTTTTTTACTACTGCTCTTGGGAGCGGTAGTACCGCAGCTACTTCCGTGGCTACTTCCGCTCCGGACCAAAAACTCATCACAAGTCCAGTGGTAGTAGGCACGGATGTATTTTTTTAGTACCGCTCGCAAGCAGTAGTACCGCTACCCTTAGCGGTAGTACCGCTACCCCTAGCGGTAGTACCGTGAGGACAAGCGGTAGTACCGCTCTGTGCGGGCTGTGAGCATAACGGTTGGATTTTTCCCCACCTATAAAAGGGGGTCTTCTTCCCCAATGAACCTTATCCTTTGAGCTCGTGTTCTTCCCCCATTGTTGACCTTCTTCGAGCTTCCTAACTCTCAATCCCTCCATGGATTCTTGCTAGTTTTTGAGGGAAAAGAGAGAGGAGATCTAGATCCACATTTCCACCAATCACTTTCTCCTCTATGTGAGGGGAACCCCTTGGATCTAGATCTTGGAGTTCTTGGTGTTCTCCTTCTTGTTCTTCCTCTCATTTTCCTCCCTAGCATTAGTTGCTTCGGTGGGATTTGAGAGAGACGGACTTGGGCACTCCGTGTGCCCTTGCCATTGCATTTGGTGCATCTGTTTGAGTTCTCCACGGTGATACGTGGAAGTTACAAGTTGAGAAGCTTATTACTCTTGGGTGCTTGGTACCCTTGAGCTTGTTCCTCTTGGGTGCTTGGGCGCCCTAGACGGTTGGTGGTGTTCGGAGCTCAATCATTGTGGTGTAAAGCTCCGGGCAAGCATCGGGGTCTCCAATTAGGTTGTGGAGATCGCCCCGAGCAATTTGACGGGTACCGGTGACCGCCCCCAAGGGTTGCCAAAGTGTACGGGTTCGGTGACCGCCCCCAAGGGTTGCCATTTGTACGGGTTCGGTGACCGCCCTCAAGGGTCCCTTAGTGGAATCACGGCATCTTGCATTGTGCGAGGGCGTGAGGAGATTACGGTGGCCCTAGTGGCTTCTTGGGGAGCATTGTGCCTCCACACCGCTCCAAACGGAGATTAGCATCCGCAAGGGTGTGAACTTCGGGATACATCGTCGTCTCCGCGTGCCTCGGTTATCTCTTACCCGAGCCCTTTACTTATGCACTTTACTTTGTGATAGCCATATTGTTTCTTGTCATATATCTTGCTATCACCTAAGTAGTTTTTCTTGCTTAGCATAAGTTGTTGGTGCACATAGGTGAGCCTAGTTGTTGTAGGTTTTGTGCTTGACAAATTAACCGCTAGGTTTATTCCGCATTTGTTCAAGCCTCAACCGTAATTATTTTAAAGCGCCTATTCACCCCCCCCCTCTAGGAGACATCCACGATCTTTCAATTGGTATCAGAGCGTCGTCTCTCTTTATTAGGCTTTACCGCCTAGAGAGTAAAGATGTCGACTAGGGGTTTAGGATTCTCTGACACTCTTAGTTTTGATGGCACAAATTTTGATGTTTGGGTAATTCGCATGCTTAATCTCTTTAGGGTCATGGACCCAAATTTAGAGCGAATTGTAGATACGGGTTTTTCTCCTCCAAAGGATCCCCAAAGATTATCTTTAGAGGATGAGAAAAACTCTTATCTCAATGCTCAAGCTTCTAATGTGCTTTTCGATGCTTTGAGCAATGTAGTTATATTTCACCTCATGTCGTTCTGGGATGCTCATGAGTTGTGGACAAAGCTTCAAGATAAATATGTCGTGTCCAAGATTTGTGGGGATGATTGTTCTCCCTCCACCTCCGGTCGTGTTGCCTTCTCAACTTCTTCTACTTCACCTACATGTGGATTGCCACAAGGTAATGCTATGGTGAGTAGTGTTCGTCATTGCAATGATGATAGTGTGCTTGTTCTTGGTGATCCTTCATCATTATCTTATTGCAATGGTCTCTCTTTGGACTTTAACACTTCGAGCACCTTACATGTTTCACATGCTTGTGTTGATAGTCCTTGCATATCATGTAGAAATTGCTTGACTAAATCTCATGATGATATGCTTGCTATATCTTGTTGCCATAATAAAAATGCATGTATTTCCTCGAGTTGTTGTGCTAACAATGTAGAGGAAACCCAACACTCCATGGAACAAGATGTGGTCTTGAATGGTGCTTCAAGGGATCCTACATCATCATCTATTGCATTTTGCCTTATGGCCAAGGCTTCAAAGGTATCTCCCACTTTGAATCCCAATATATCTTGTGATGATGTTGATGATGGCAAGAGTGATGATGATGTTGATTATGATGAAGATAATGATGATGTTGCCTCTTAAAAATTAAGGGGGAAATGATTTTTAAAGCTCTTCTTAAGAATAAAATTGCTCGTTCCAACTTCATGGAAATCATGTCTATTGCTATTGAGGGCAAGAAATATATTGATGAGTTGGAATCTCGTCTTGAGGAGCATGAGGTCACCATTGATAAAATGGAAGGTCATGAGCATGATTACGCTAATGAGATTGCGGACCTCTCTCAAGCTCTTGAACTTGAACAAACCACCAAGGAATCTCTTGAGGAGACTTTTGCTCTAGAATTATCTAGAGTGAAGGAATCTCATGATAGAGCTCTTAAGGTGGCCAATGCTTTTGAAACTAAAAATGAGAAGCTTGAAGTTGCGCATGCTAAACTTCTTGAGGACTTTGGGCACCTCGAAAATGGCTCAAGAGTCATTAAGAGTGAGATCATCAAACTCACCGAGTCTCATGCACAACTTAAAGCTTCATATTCAAAAGAGCTTGCCAAGCTGCCTTCTCCTCTTGCTATTATTGATGATGCTTGTGCTACTAACTCTATTACTTGTGAAGCATCCATTTTGAAGGAGAATGTTGAGCTTCGGACTCAACTTGAGTTGCTATCTAGTAATTATGGGAAATTGGAAGAAAGTCATGAAAAGATCTCAAGCTCTCATGATGATCTTCTAGTATCCCATAATGTGCTAAAGATAGATCATGAGGACATGATTGCTAAGGTAACATCTAGTGAGCCTCATGTGGATACTAGCACCACTTCTAGTCAAAATACTATATTGCCATGTGCTAGTCCGTGTAATCCATCTACTCACAATGTTGGTACATCATGTGATGAATTGCTTTCCTTGCCTTGTTGCTCTAACGATGAATCTTATACTTCCTCTAGTACTTGTGTTGAGACTAACCATGTAGAGGAAATCAAAGAGCTCAAGGCCCAAGTCACTTCTTTGAAGAAAGACTTGGAAAAGAGTCATGAAGGGAAATCCACACTCAACAATATCTTGAGTGTGAAAAAATCCCCCAATGACAAAGGTGGACTTGGATTCAACTCCAATAAGAAGAAGAAGTCCAAGATGAACAAGAAGAAGGGCCAGGAACTAGTCAAGAATTCGGCCAAGATTGTTTGCTTCAAGTGCAAAATTGAAGGGCATCATGTGAGATCTTGCCCATTGAAGAAGAAGGCCATTAGTGACAAGCAACAAGGGAAGAGGCCACAAGTTCAATCTCATGCTCAACCACAAGTTGAAGAAATGCCTCTTCCCAAGAATACTCAAGCTAATGCTTCTCAAGTTGAGAAATCAAGTGAGAAGAAAGTGAAGAGTAGACGTTGCTACTTATGTCGTGAGAAAGGTCACCTCGCTTCTTCATGCACTAGTGGTAACTTATCCAACCCAATTATTATTGATTATATCTATTCTCTTGGGAAGCATAAGGTTGGCAATGTGTTTGCCAAGTTTGTTGGTACTCAAAGTGGTGTCAAGAAAAGAACCATTTGGGTTGCCAAGCCTATTGTGACTAACCTCTTAGGACCCAACTTTGGTTGGGGACCAACAAGCTCAAACTTGATCAATAGGTGTTGTTGGAGGGCATTGGAGACTTAGCTACATTATGAAGAATTAAGGGGACTTCATCATTCTTATTGTCTCAAGCCAAGTCATTCGGATTATCAAGTTTCTATCTCATATCCAATGTGCCTCCTTGCGGTAACTTGTACTTAAATTGTTTACATTGAAAGTTACTTGCCCCTTTGCATGTTTTGGTTTTGTTCCTTGCATGTGTTTGTATATGTTGTGCCTCCAATTTTCTTATCTTGAGTAATCAAGTATGTGTGTGTTGGTTTGCACATCATGTACGTGTGTGTAGTGTGTTGAGCCTTTTACATCTTGTTTGTATCTTAATTGGCTCTTGTGAGAGATTAATGGAACATCCCATTTTGGGGGAGTGATGTGCTTTGTGCACCTCACGGTCCCACAAATGTGTGTACATGAAGAATACCACCTAGTATTGATATTGCAAGCTTATCTAGATACTATGTGTTATGTCTTCTCATGAGAAGTTCAAATTCTAAATAGTCCATTAATTATCTCTTGTTGGATCCTTTTATTTGCCTCTTGTTTATCCTTAATTGGTATCACATTATGGGGGAGTAATATGCTATGTGTATATTACTAGCCTAGAAAATGTGTACATTTGAGATATTGTCACCTAGAGTTGATATTGTAAATTATCTTGTTCCTAGGTGGCATGTTATCTCTACAAGTTGCATATTTTCTTATGTTTGGTGTCAAGATGATGTTGGATATCCTTGCTATCTACCACCGGGAATTATCTCCAAATACTTCTTGTCTTTTGACAATTGGTACTCACATATGTGGTAGAAATTATTGATCATCTTTACATTGGCTTTTGCTTTTATTTGCCTTATCTCTTGCCTAGGATTGTGTCAACTCCCATTGTATTCCATACCACTTGTGGATCTTGTTATTTCCTTGAGATTGTCTAGTGTTTGTATAGATATAGTGAAAGTGGTGATGCCATCTTGTGCTTTTTGTATTCAAATGCAATTTCTCTATAATGCACAATGCTTGGGGGAGCTATCCTATTTTTCTTGGAACGCTCACCTTGTGATCATTATCAAGTGTGTGTTGGTGGAATGCAAACCGTTTCTTTTTGGTACTTTGTGCCATCATGAAACTTTGTAGAGCACGTGGTTTGTTTGGAACCATTCTCTCTTTTGGGAGTTTCACATCTTTCTTTTTGAGTGTGCCAATGGATATTTCATTCCTTGATGTATATCTTCCAAGTGATGGTTTCTCCTTTTGGTATCCTTTTCACTTGGTATTCCTTTTTCATTTGGTGTTGGTTCTTGAAAGTCTTTAGCTTGCATATTTACTTCATGTATTTTCTTTGGCATGGTTTCTTTCTTTGACCCAATATATAAGGGAAACTCCACCAAGTCTCAAATTGGATGAGATGTGCATGATATTTAAGTTCAAATCTATATGCACATATTTATGTGGAGTTTGTCCTATGTATTGTTGGTGTTTCTAACTCTTTGGTCCCAATGAGTTTGGGTACCATTTTGTTTGTGTTGTTGTTCTAGGAACAATTGGAGATGCATTGGATGCTCGGCTCACTCACAAGGAAGGTGGTGTCACCATGTTCTTATTGGAGTCAAGCTAGGATGCTCAATGAACTACTATCTATTACCTTCAATTGGTTTCTTCTACATCCTTCCAATGATATCTCGGTAACAAGTATCTATTCATGCATTCTTTTCTTGCATTCAACCTTGTGTAGGTTGCATCTTGGCATGATATTCATTCCATCTTGTGATACTTGTTTCCTTTCTCAAAGCATCTCAACGATGATCTCATGTTGCTAGTTGTGATGTCTTTGATGGTTGTATGGTAGGAATTCATTTATATACAATAAGACCATATCTAGCCATGTGCTATGCTTCCAAGCAAATATCTTATTGGTATATCTATGACTTCCTTTTGGATATCTTGTTCCTTCGTGTTATAACTATTTCGGGTGTACATCCTTCTTTGTAGATATATATCATCATGATTTCGTCTACCTAGAACCTTATACACTTGAGAGAAATTACATCTCTAGATGATATCCTTTCTTTCACGTCCACCTTGTCTTTCTTATGTTATTTCTTTGGTGGCTCCGTGAAAGCTTTTGCCTTGAGTGCGTGTCTTATCTCGTTGCATCTTGATGCACTCTTGTGTGGTGAAGATTATTTTCCTCATGCTTATCTTACGAGGCTTTTGCCATCTTAATTGGTATCCCTCGTCTTGATGAGGCTTTCTTCTTCTATCTTCACCATGGGTTGTCGCAAGCTTTGTTGTTATCTTTTTAGTGAGCTTGTGAACCCATTTGCTAGTTGGGTGTGTGTGGGGAGGACATGTCATGCACCGTGTATCTCATTTATCCAAGACTATGTTGATGCTTAATGCTCATCCTTATTTTAGTCTTCTCAAGTGCTTTTCCATGACTCACACACATCATTTTGGTTGAGCCTATTCTTAAGTTGCCTCTTTTACATGTTGCTCAACCATGTGTTTATTGCAAGTGCTAGGCTTTGTTTCCTATTTGCTACCTTGCACTTGTTGTAAGTTTCTATTGATTTTGGGGGAGCTATGATCCTATTTTGTGCACTTTGTATCCAAATACAAAAATTCTTATGTGTGCACAAATCATGGGGAGCTCCTCTAGTTTTCTTTAGAACACTCCTTTACTCATATCATAATATCCTTATTCATGTGGCTCATAGGATCTTCGGTCTAGTTGGTTCAATTGATATCCTTTGTTTGCTTGCTTCAATTGGTATCTTTTGATTGCTTGATTGCTTGTTTCTCTCTTTTTTATGTCTTTGTGGCATATCATTCTTTTGCTATCTTTGTGCCTCAATATAGTTTGTGTTCCTCCAAGTATTTACCTTTGGATATGTGTGTTGCATTCCACTCACTTGTTGAGAAATACAAAATTTATGGAGGACCACAATTTATATTGGCCTTCTAAGCTTTTCGCCAATTGGGGAGAAGTTTCAGAGAGTTTTGTGGAGAAGTTTAGAGAGTTGTCTCTTCTAGCTTTGGTTGGTTCCTAAGCATACGCATCTCCTACGCATGCATTCTTGGTTGTTGCATGGCATGTTGATGCATAATTCCTTATATAAACTCTCTTGAAAGTGATTGTCATCAATTACCAAAATGGGGGAGATTGAAAGGACATGCGGTGCCCCCATGTGTGGTTTTGGTAATTGATGACATTCTCTATGGACTAATGGTTACATTGAGTTATATCTGAAGAGATTGAAAGGACATGTGGTGCCCCCATGTGTGGTTTTGGTAATTGATGACATTCTCTATGGACTAATGGTTGCATTGAGTTATATTTGAAGGATTTGTCCATAGGCATTTCTTGAAGTCCATGTGTTGGTTTCAAGGAGTTTATGTGTTTACCAAGGTGCTATTAAGGAATTATCCAAAGATTGGTCATGTGAGTGTTGAGCTTATTGCAAGCATGTCTTGAAGAAGAAGATTGTGTGATCATTCATGTTTACCTTCAAGACATCATCCAAACGAAGAGAGTTGGAAATATTCAAGGTTGATCAAGACTAAGTCAAGAGTGAATCAAGTTGATCAACTCACAAAGCGTAAAAGATGTACCGAGAGGGATCGAGTGATCCCATGGTATGGTAAGCATTGTCCATTGCACTTTGTGTACTAACCCATGGTCTATGTGAGAGTTCTATGTGGGGTTAGGTACGTGTCCATGGGCTTGCGTCAAGAGGAAGATATCATACAACCCATGGAAAGGATGACATCAAGTGGTGATCGTCATCAAGATTGCCGTGTGCAAGTTCAGGTGGAGCATCACGAAGAGATCAAGTTCTTGAAGCTTGCCATCCATTGTGGTGTCAATGGACTTGTGAAGATGTGCCGAAGAGTGGCTCACCCATAGTGGAGTATGGGGGAGCAATCATCTAGTCTCCATCGACCCAACGCAATCAAGAAAGGTGGTCCATCTTAAGGAGGACAAGATCGTCATCATCTAGCTCAAGTGGATCATGTGCAAGGCAAAGGTTTGCCCTTGATAGGTTTTCTATTTTACCGGTCTCATGGTGGTAGTTGGGAGACCGGGTTATAGGATCGTTTGCCGTACTATCAAGGGGGGCTCTCAAGTTGGTAGCTTGATCGTATCGTTAGTAGAGAGCTCAAACCATTGCATCCTTGCATCATGTTTCTTGGTTCTTGTTTGGTTCTCTTTGTGAGTCTTAGAACTTATGTTCATCTTGATGACAAGCTCGAGTTCATCGAAAACGGAGTTCACATGCCTCTTCTATTGCGTTTTCGGTGTTGTAGTTTTTCCCGGTCTTATTCGAGGAAGGGTTCTCACCATTTTCTCTTGGGCCTTTTCTAATTTGCTTCTTATTGTTATTTCTATCAAGATTGTGTTAGCCCTTGTCGTTAGCTTTCCAACAAACTTGGTTTCGTCGAATTCGGAGTCCGTTTGCAGAAGTTGTGGTAGTTTTGGTGTTCTGAAAAGGCTGCAGCGGTACTACCGCGGACAGGAGCGGATGTATTTTTTACTACCGCTCTTGGGAGCGGTAGTACCGCGGCTACTTCCGTGGCTACTTCCGCTCCGGACCAAAAACTCGTCACAAGTCCAGCGGTGGTAGGCACGGATGTATTTTTTTAGTACCGCTCGCAAGCAGTAGTACCGCTACCCTTAGCGGTAGTACGCTACCCTAGCGGTAGTACCGTGAGGACGAGCGGTAGTACCGCTCTGTGCGGGCTGTGAGCATAACGGTTGGATTTTTCCCCACCTATAAAAGGGGGTCTTCTTCCCCAATGAACCTTATCCTTTGAGCTCGTGTTCTTCCCCCATTGTTGACCTTCTTCGAGCTTGCTAACTCTCAATCCCTCCATGGATTCTTGCTAGTTTTTGAGGGAAAAGAGAGAGGAGATCTAGATCCACATTTCCACCAATCACTTTCTCCTCTATGTGAGGGGAACCCCTTGGATCTAGATCTTGGAGTTCTTGGTGTTCTCCTTCTTGTTCTTCCTCTCATTTTCCTCCCTAGCATTAGTTGCTTCGGTGGGATTTGAGAGAGAAGGACTTGGGCACTCCGTGTGCCCTTGCCATTGCATTTGGTGCATCGGTTTGAGTTCTCCACGGTGATACGTGGAAGTTACAAGTTGAGAAGCTTATTACTCTTGGGTGCTTGGTACCCTTGAGCTTGTTCCTCTTGGGTGCTTGGGCGCCCTAGACGGTTGGTGGTGTTCGGAGCTCAATCATTGTGGTGTAAAGCTCCGGGCAAGCGTCGGGGTCTCCAATTAGGTTGTGGAGATCGCCCCGAGCAATTTGACGGGTACCGGTGACCGCCCCCAAGGGTTGCCAAAGTGTACGGGTTCGGTGACCGCCCCCAAGGGTTGCCATTTGTACGGGTTCGGTGACCGCCCTCAAGGGTCCCTTAGTGGAATCACGGCATCTTGCATTGTGCGAGGGCGTGAGGAGATTACGGTGGCCCTAGTGGCTTCTTGGGGAGCATTGTGCCTCCACACCGCTCCAAACGGAGATTAGCATCCGCAAGGGTGTGAACTTCGGGATACATCGTCGTCTCCGCGTGCCTCGGTTATCTCTTACCCGAGCCCTTTACTTATGCACTTTACTTTGTGATAGCCATATTGTTTCTTGTCATATATCTTGCTATCACCTAAGTAGTTTTCTTGCTTAGCATAAGTTGTTGGTGCACATAGGTGAGCCTAGTTGTTGTAGGTTTTGTGCTTGACAAATTAACCGCTAGGTTTATTCCGCATTTGTTCAAGCCTCAACCGTAATTATTTTAAAGCGCCTATTCACCCCCCCCTCTAGGCGACATCCACGATCTTTCAGAAGGCTGCGAGGGAGGGAGTCCTGGATTAGGGGTCCTCGGACAGCCGGACTATATCCTTTGGCCGGACTGTTGGACTATGAAGATACAAGATTGAAGACTTCGTCCCGTGTCCGGGTGGGACTCTCCTTTGCGTGGAAGGCAAGCTTGGCAATTCGGATATGTAGATATCCTCCCTTGTAACCGACTCTGTGTAACCCTAGCCCCCTCTGGTGTCTATATAAACCGGAGGGTTTAGTCCGTAGGACAACAACAATCATAATCATAGGCTAGCTTCTAGGGTTTAGCCTCTACGATCTCGTGGTAGATCAACTCTTGTAATACTCATATCATCAAGATCAATCAAGCAGGAAGTAGGGTATTACCTCCATCGAGAGGGCCCGAACCTGGGTAAACATTGTGTCCCCCGCCTCCTGTTACCATCCGCCTTAGACGCACAGTTCGGGACCCCCTACCCGAGATCCGCCGGTTTTGACACCGACATTGGTGCTTTCATTGAGAGTTCCACTGTGCTGTCACCATAAGGCTTGATGGCTCCTTTGATCATCGGCAACAATGCGATCCAGGATGAGGTTTTCCTCCCCGGACAGATTTTCGTATTCGGCGGCTTCGTACTACGGGCCAACTCGCTTGGCCATCTGGAGCAGATCGAGAGCTACGCCCCTGGCCATCAGGTCAGGTTTGGAAACTTGAACTATACTGCCGACATCCGTGGAGACTTGATCTTCGACGGATTCGAGCCCATGTCAGGTGCGCCGCACAATCACGACGAGCATGACTTAGCTCTGCCGTCGGACAGTGTTCGGGAGATCACACCTACAACTACTCCGGCCCTCAATCCGGAACAAATTGCGCCATCTAAGGACGGGTGGATGGACCCCGCCACGGAGGCCGCACACTCAGTGGCCGATAAAGCCGAATAGTGACTTCACCTCCTACGAGACCCGTGTTGCCGAACCGTTGGATCCGTCCCCGGCCATGGGATCCGAGCCGCCTGCGTCCGTGCCTATCGAATCCGATTGGGCACCGATCATGGAGTTTACCTCCGCGGATATCTTTCAGCACTCGCCCTTTGGCGACGTGTTAAACTCGTTGAGGTCTCTCTCCTTGTCAGGAGACCCTTGGCCGAACTATGTCCGGCTAGAATGGGATGCGGACGACGAAGAAATTCGCTCCCCACCCACCACCCACTTAGTAGCCACTATCGACGATTTAACCGACATGCTCTACTTCGGCTCCGAAGACATCGACGGTATGGACGACGATGCAGGAGACGAACAAGAACCACCACCCACAGGGCGCTGGACTGCCACCTCATCGTATGACATATACATGGTGGACACCCCCAAAGAAGGGGATGGTGATAAGACAACGGAGGGTAATCCCTGCAAGAAGCAATCCAAGCACCGACGTCAGCGGCGCCGCTCTAAGTCCCGCCATAGCAAAAGCAGCGATACCGGCACAAGAGACAATAACGCTCCGGATAGTGCCGAAGATGACGACAATCCCCTCCAGCCAGACCTCGAGCAGGAGGATGAACAAGCTAGCCCTCCGGAACAGGCAGCATACGGAGAATCAAAGGATGACAATTACATGCCTCTCTCCGAAGACGAGGTGAGCCTCGGCGACGAAGAATTTATCGTGCCTGAGGGTCCCGTCGAACAGGAGCGCTTCAAGCGCCGGCTTATAGCCACAGCAAACAGCCTGAAGAAAAAGCAACAACAGCTTCGAGCTGATCAAGATCTGCTAGCGGATAGATGGACTGAAGTCCTTGCGGCCGAGGAATATGAACTCGAACGCCCAACGAAGAGTTACCCAAAGCGCAGGTTGCTACCCCAAACTAGAGGAGGAAGCATTGAAACCTACATCACTAGCGTATGATGCGGCTGATCGGCCACCTCGTGCCGAGACATAGAGGCATATCAGCCCGAAGTCCAGCCCGCACCCCGCCGCCATTCAAACAAAAATACCAAGGCCCGGGGCAACACGCGGGACCTGCGAGACGTATTGGAAAACAAAGCAAAACATGCAAGATCGATCTACGGATCACGGGGGCGCGCCCCAACGCGTGACGATGACCGTCACGCCGGATATACTAAAAGCAAATCCGGCCGGGCCGAATACAGCAGACAAGACTCGTATGAACTGCGTCGTGATATAGCCCGGCACAGAGGCGCCGCACACCCCCTATGCTTCACTGATGAAGTAATGGATCACGAATTCCCAGAGGGTTTTAAACCCGTGAACATTGAATCATATGATGGTACAACAGACCCGCGGTATGGATCGAGGATTTCCTCCTCCACATCCACATGGCCCGCGGTGACGATCTACATGCCATCAAGTACCTCCCACTAAAACTCAAAGGACCAGCTCGGCATTGGCTGAATAGCTTGCCAGCAAACTCCATTGGCAGTTGGGAGGATTTGGAAGATGCATTCCTTGACAACTTCCAGGGCACTTATGTGCGACCACCGGATGCTGATGACTTGAGCCACATAATCCAACAGCCAGGGGAATCGGCCAGGAAATTCTGGACTCGGTTCCTAACTAAAAAGAACCAAATTGTCGACTGTCCGGATGCCGAGGCCTTAGCGGCATTTAAGCATAACATCCGTGACGAGTGGCTCGCCCGACACCTCGGCCAAGAGAAGCCGAAGTCCATGGCAGCCCTCACGACACTCATGACCCGCTTTTGCGCGGGCGAGGACAGCTGGCTGGCTCGCAGCAACAACACATCAAGAAATCCTGGCAATTCAGATGCCAAAGATAGCTAACGGCAGACCACGTCGCAACAGACACAAGCGCCGCAACAACGGCGACAACGCCGAAGACACGGCAGTCAATGCCGGATTCAGTGGCTCTAAATCCGGTCAGCGGAAAAAGCCGTTCAAAAGAAGCAATCCGGGCCCGTCCAGTTTGGACCGCATACTCGATCGCTCGTGTCAAATTCACGGCACCCCCGATAACCAGCCAACCACACCAACAGAGAATGCTGGGTGTTCAAACAGGCCGGCAAGTTGAATGCCGAAAACAAGGAAAAGGGGCTGCATAGCGACGATGAGGAGGAGCCCCGGCCGCCGAACACAGGAGGACAGAAGAAATTTCCTCCCCAAGTGAAAACGGTGAACATGATATACGCAACCCATATTCCCAAGAGGGAACGGAAGCGTGCACTAAGGGACGTCTATGCGATGGAGCCAGTCGCCCCAAAGTTCAACCCATGGTCTTCTTGTCCGATCACTTTCGATCGTAGGGACCACCCCACTAGTATCCGTCATGGCGGTTCTGCCGCATTGGTTCTTGATCCCATCATTGACGGATTTCACCTCACTCGAGTCCTTATGGACGGTGGCAGCAGCCTGAACCTGCTCTATCAGGATACAGTGCGCAAAATGGGTATAGACCCCTCGAGGATCAAACCCACAAAAACCACCTTCAAGGGTGTCATACCAGGTGTAGAGGCCTGTTGCACGGGCTCAATCACACTGGAAGTGGTCTTCGGATCTCCGGACAACTTCCGAAGCGAGGAGTTAATCTTCGATATCGTCCCGTTCCGCAGTGGCTATCACGCACTGCTCGAACGAACCGCATTTGCCAGATTCAATGCGGTACCGCATTATGCATACCTCAAGCTCAAAATGCCAGGACCTCGTGGGGTTATAACAGTCAATGGAAACACAGAACGCTCGCTCCGCACGGAGGAGCACACTGCGGCCCTCGCAGCAGAAGCACAAAGCAGCCTTTTAAGGCAAACCGCCAATTCGGCGATAAAGCCCCCGGACACCTTCAAGCGAGTCCGGAGTAACCTGCAACAGGATCGCCTGGCACGTTCAGAGCTCGCCTAGCAATTCGGCCTCCGTCCTAGTCCCAGTCAAGCGACGAAATCTGTGCCGCGCGTACATAATTACGCACTAAAAATACCATGGGCATAGGCGGGGCACGGCCAGGACACGTCCCACAATGCGGCTCAACCGCCCCAGGGGCTGTATACCTTTATCATTCTCTCTCTTTCAGGACCTTACTCTCTGGAAGCCCTTTTCGGCAGTCTGATTGCTGGACGCATTACGGGAAGGAAATACCAAGGAGGCAAGAAGCTAGACGTACAAGGGAATCCCCAGGTGGTCTCTGATAACGATCGAAATACCTGTTTTAAATACCCATACGCAGCTTGCCCTTGGATAGGACATGTCAAATAGTCCTATTTTTTGCTTATTGCACTACTTGTATCAGTACGCTTCGACGTATTATTTAAATAACAATGCATAGCATTAGTCTATTATTGCATTACCCTTCTTTTTTCCTTGTCTGTTTATTTACGACAAATTGCACCCGTACATTCTGGTACGACCAGTACGCCAGGGGCTTCATATACCCCATAATACGGCGTGAGAAGTCCGAACACTTTCGACAGTGCGGCACCCCGAACTTATAGCATTATATGCATCAGCTCCGAATCATGTCTTGGGTCAATAGTTGGGTTTGCCCGGCTCCCATGTTTTGGTACCTTACGTTCCGCTATATCGGCTAAGGTAGCACTGGGAGAACTACTGCGATTGTGTCCCGGTTCTTCCGGACGAGCACCTCAGTAGAGAAAGCCGAAAACTGACTGTCATGATGCGGCGAGAGCTGGTCGCTGTTCGAGAGGTCTCAAATCCTTAAAGATTTTCTCTGCTTAGGGCGAGGAGTCGGCCTTGTCCGATTTAGGCGTATATAGCGCCCCAAATTCGGCCTTCCGAAATACTAGGGGCTTCGCCAAAATTTAAAATTGTAGACTTCTATGGCTAAGTGAGAGTGATAAAGCTTTATAGTCCGATTGCCTGGTTCGTTGTGCTGAACACCTCCTTCGAAGGACCCAAAATTGGGATAAAGAGTGATCAGGTTTATCCCGAACACCTCAGTACTAGTTACATGGGGGCAGAAGCCGACGACTGGCCAACTCTCAGATTTTATAAACGGCCGCACAGAAGGTAATATTTTAAATTAACAAGCGTTACATAGCGCAGATGAACTCGTTTCATATTACAGGATCACATGAGTACATTCATTCAAATATTACATCCTTAGCACATTCCTCCGCCACAAGGCGAGCACCCTTCAGGACACTGTCATAATACTTTTCGGGGTGGCGATGCTCCTTGCCTTCCGGCGGCCCCTCCTTCACCAGCTTTTCGGCGTCCAGCTTCGCCCAGTGCACCTTCGCCCGGGCAAAAGCCCTGCGCGCACCCTCATGCAGACGGACCGCTTTATGACTTCAAGCCGTGGGCAGGCATTCACAAGCCGCCTCACCAGACCGAAGTAGCTGCCAGGCAGGGGCTCGCCAGGCCACATCCGGACTATAAGACCCTTCATGGCCTGTTCGGCCGCCTTGTGAAGCTCGACCAGTTGCTTCAGCTGGTCGCTCAAGGGCATGGGTGTTCGGTCCCAGTATACTGAGACCAGAACAACTTCTCTGTCGAGCTCCCCTTCCTCAGCCCGGTAGAACTCCGCGGCATCCGACACACTGCGGGTAGATCTGCGAACGCTCCTGGAGAGCTCCGAACTCGGGTAAGTAAAAGAAAGTTTCCTTCACATGCTTGCTTTGCATAATGAATGCCTTACCCGCCGCTATCTTCTTAACCGCCTGAATCTCCTGGAGGGCCTTTTGGGCTTCGGCCTTGGCATTTTGTGCGTTTTCGAGGGCCTTCGCAAGCTCGGACCCTTGCGTCTTAGAGTCACGCTCCAAGGACTCGTATTTCTTGACGAAGCCTGGAGCTCTTGCTGCACCTCGCCTACTCGGGCCTCTTGCTTCTCTCGCTCGATGCGCTCCTTGGCCGCTTTGTCTTCGGCCTCGGACAGCGCCTTCTTCAGGGCCGCCACTTCGGTCGTGGCCCCTAGCAAAATTCATGACGATCCTATTATTCAACAACCAATTTTTTTATAATATACAGACGGGGTATTACTTACCTTTGTTCTCTTCGAGCTGCCTCTTGGTAAGGCCGAGCTCTTCCTTGGACCGCTCAAGGTCCCGCTTCAGTGCGGCGACCTCCGCAGTACGAGCGGCAGCGGCCAGCAGCAAGCCTGCTATGCACATAGACATATTCTGATTAGACTCCTGCGATTATTATTTGATCCTCTGTTCGGCTTTTCCTTTGCGAACGCCAAACAGAGCATCAGGGGCTACTATCTATGCTGTAACACTTTCTTATAATTTAATTACTTACTTCAAAGCCTGTTAGGAGCTGGCACAGGCTTCTGTCAGTCCGCTTTTGGCGGACTGAACCTTCTTGACCACCGCACTCATAATAGTGCAGTGCTCTCATCAATGGAAGCGCCGCGAAGCCTTCCAGCAATTGTCCGATGCCTCTAGATGGACAGAGTCATCGGCACAGACGGCTCGCCCCCCTTAGTGAGGGGTCGCCTGACAGAGTCCAGAACCACTGGAGGGTCCGGCGCCGTATTCGGCTGGGGCTAAGCTTGCCACCCCCGCCATGTGGCCCATGGAGTCTTGCTCCCCACGTGCCCAGTGTCCGGAATGTCTCCTTGGGGCGCTTCCGGGACTGTCTCCCCTTGGTTCAACCCCCTTTGAGACAACACCTCGGCGTCGTCCGTAGGGCGGGGGGAGGGGCGGTCGGGAGTGAATCGTTGTTCATATCCGACGGCCCAAAGATCCATCTGACAAAGGATACGTCGATTGGGCTTTGGATGGGCTGCATGATCATGTGGATGTGATAAGAAGCAGTACAATAAGAACATACCAAGAATACTATGGTATCCGGATACTTACGACTTCGCCAGGGGCTTATCCCTGGGCAGCCGCTCGTCGTCGCTGTAGGCGGCGGTTGTGGAGTTGTCCGGAAGGAGGGTCCTTCCCTTCTTGGACCCTTCGGCCGCCCCAGCCGGGGCGGCCTTCCTTTTCTTGTCTCCCCCGGCTGGGGGGGGAGAACTTTCCTCTTCTTCCTCCTCGTTTTCGTGGGAGGAGTGCGCCTCGGTGTTTTCGGACGATGAGTCCGATATAACCTTGCGCCGGAGACCCTTCCTGGTACCCGTGGCCTTCTTCTTGGCCTTCTTCTCCGGCACCTCATAAGGGCCGGAACCAGCATCTCCGTTAGGAGAGCATCTGCTGGATCTTCGGGCAGGGGAGCCGGACAATCGATCTGCTCCGCTGTCGCTACCCAGTCCTGTTAAATGGCGTGGAGGCTTAGATCCCGCGCTGGTTATACTGGGGAAAAGAACATCTTATGAGATGTAAAGACTTACCGGATTGGCAGGGCGCTTTGCGCTGAGTCCGCGTCCTCGGTAAGGGGAGGAGGTACCTCGGCGCCCTTGAACAAGCACCTTCCAGACGTCCTTGGTGCGTCGTGTCGAAGAGCTCTCGCAGCGTCTGGTGCTCGGCCGGGTCGAACTCCCACAAATTGAATGCCCGTCTTTGATACGGGAGGATCCGGCGGAAGAGCATGACTTGGACCACGTTGACGAGCTTGATTTTCTTGCTCATCATGTTTTTGATGCATGTCTGGAGTCCGGTCAAGCTCTACCGAGGAACCCCAGGACAGGCCCTTCTCTTTCCAGGAGGTGAGCCGCATGGGAATGCCGGATCGAAATTCGGGGGCCGCTACCCAGTTGGTATCGTGTGGCTCGGTGATGTAGAACCACCCCGATTGCCACCCCTTTACGGTCTCCACATAGGAGCCTTCGAGCCAAGTGACGTTGGGCATTTTGCCCACCATGGCGCCTCCGCAATCCGCTTGCTGGCCGACCACCACCTTCGGTTTAACATTGAAGGTATTCAGCCACAGGCCGAAGTGGAGCTTGATGCGGAGGAAGGCCTCGCACACGACGATAAACGCCGAGATGTTGAGAATGAAATTAGGGGCTAGATCATGGAAGTCCAGCCCGTAGTAAAACATGAGCCCGCGGACAAACAGGTGGAGGGGAAATCCCAATCTGCGGACGAAGTGGTTAAGGAATATAACCCTCTCATGGAGTTCTGGAGTAGGGACGATTTGCCCTACGTCTGGGAGCCGGTGCGCGATGTCTGCGGCCAAGTATCCGGCTTCCCGGAGCTTCGTAATGTCCTCCTCCATAACGGAGGAGACCATCCACTTGCCCCCCGCTCCGGACATGTTTGGAATGGCTTTGCGGAGAAAAAGCAAACTTGGGCGCTGGAGCTCGAGCGCGTGAGAATGGATGGGCAGGGGAAGGAGAAGGCGTGGGTGAAAAAGATGAATCCTTGTCCCTTTATAAGGGCGGAAGAAACTATGCGCCTTCCCCACCTACCTGGCAAACTCGCTTATTCCCCAAGCGCCGTAATTGATGGCGCGGTTGGGTTACCCACACCCGTATTGATGAGAATCCCGTGATAAGGGGACACGATCTCTGCTTCGACAAGACGTAACAAGAAAACCGCCTCGCAATATGTGCAGTAGCTGGTTGAGAAAAACGGTTCGAATAATGACCGGGCCGTGGCGTGATGTCATGCTATGAAATGTGTCAGCAGATTAGATTTGTGGAAATATTATACTCTCTACGGTGGTATGTGGAATTTGTTTTGCAGAGCCGGACACGATCCTTGTGTTCAAAATCTTCTATGGAGTATTCGGAGGAAGAACCCGCCTTGCAATGCCGAAGACAATCTGCGCGCCGGACTCATCGTCATTGAAGCCTGGTTCAGGGGCTACTGAGGGAGTCCTGGATTAGGGGGTCCTCGGACAGCCGGGCTATATACTTTGGCCGGACTGTTGGACTATAAAGATACAAGATTGAGGACTTCGTCCCGTGTCCGAGTGGGACTCTCCTTTGCGTGGAAGGCAAGCTTGGCAATTCGGATATGTAGATCTCCTCCCTTGTAACCGACTCTGTGTAACCCTAGCCCCCTCCGGTGTCTATATAAACCGGAGGGTTTAGTCCGTAGGACAACAACAATCATAATCATAGGCTAGCTTCTAGGGTTTAGCCTCTACGATCTCGTGGTAGATCAACTCTTGTAATACTCATATCATCAAGATCAATCAAGCAGGAAGTAGGGTATTACCTCCATCGAGAGGGCCCGAACATGGGTAAACATTGTGTCCCCCGCCTCCTGTTACCATCTGCCTTAGACGCACAGTTCGGGACCCCCTACCCGAGATCCGCCGGTTTTGACACCGACATTGGTGCTTTCATTGAGAGTTCCACTATGCCGTCGCAATAAAGGTTTGATGGATCCTTCGATCATCGACAACGATGCGATCCAGGGTGAGGCTTTCCTCCCCGGACAGATCTTCGTATTCGGCGGCTTCGTACTGCGGGCCAACTCGCTTGGCCATCTGGGCAGATCGAAAGCTACGCCCCTGGCCATCAGGTCAGGTTTGGAAGC
Source organism: Triticum aestivum (assembly GCF_018294505.1). Taxonomy (NCBI): domain Eukaryota; kingdom Viridiplantae; phylum Streptophyta; class Magnoliopsida; order Poales; family Poaceae; genus Triticum; species Triticum aestivum. The sequence continues at coordinate 271,529,120 of NC_057796.1, read as the reverse complement.
TTGAACTAGGGGCCCACAAGCTAGGGGCGCCCCCCCCCCGGGGCACGCCCCCACAGCTTGTGGCATCCTCGTAGGTCTTCTGGCCTCCTCTCCAAGTCTCATGGGTTTCTTCTGGTCCAAGAAAAATCACCGTAAAGTTTTATTCCGTTTGGACTGTGTTTGATATTCCTTTTCTGTAGAAGTCAAAAACAAGGAAAAAATAAAAATTGGCATTGGGCTCTAGGTTAATAAGTTAGTCCCAAAAATAATATAAAATAGCATATTAATGCATATAAAACATACAAAACAGATAATATAATAGCATGGAACAATAAAAAATTATAGATACGTTGGAGACGTATCAATGGTGTTGTTGATGATGAACTCATTGCTCTTGTGCTTCAAATGATAGTCTCCCCAACACTCAATCAGTCTCTCATAGATTTGGCTTTGGTATGAGAGGGGATTGAATGGAAAGCAACTTGGGAAATGCTAGAAATCATGGTTCAAATAGTTGGATTGGAATATCTTGATCTCAACACAAGAGTAGGTGGTTCTCTCTCAGAAAATGAGTAATGGAAGTGGTGGTTCATTCTGATGGCTCTCTTAGAGAGTAAGTGGGGTGGAGAGGTATATATAGACTTCACCCAAAGATCCAACCGTTACAAGTCTTTGACCCAACTCGGTGACACCAGACCGAATTCTCGGTGAGACCGACTAGTGCAAAAGATTCGAACGTTGGAGGTTACGGTGAGACCGATCATAACATCTTGGTGAGACTGAAGTGCACTGGCTAGGGCAAGACCTCATTTCGGTAGTTTCAATCATTTCATCTCGGTAATTCCCAAATGAAGCAACTTCATTACAGAAACTTGGCCAGGCCATCTCAGTGAGACCGAGATCCATATCTGTTGGACCAAAAAGTTAGGATTTGGCATGTGGCAATGTATGGGGTCATCTCGGTGGGTTCGGATGGGAAGATTTCGCTGGGACGAAGATGAACATTAGGGTTTTGGATGGAAGTGATATGGAGAAGTGGTTGAGGATTTTTGGAGCAATATCACTAAGCACTTGAGCAATTGAGTCATGATCAAAACCTCATCCCCTTTTAATAGTATTGTCTTTCCTATGGACTCAATGTGATCTTGGATCACTTAAACAATAGTGTAGAGTCTTGGAGCTTTGCCAATGCTCGTCCTTAGCATTTTGAGGGGTCCACAATCACTAGTCCTTGCCATGCCAATCATTGATCTTCTCTGAAATCTATTATCGATGAGCATTAGATCAATGACTTATATGTTGTTATTAATTACCAAAACCACCCGGGGATTAGTTGCACTTTCAGAGGAGGTACTAGCGGAAACAATGAAAGACAGCGCTGCTAGAATATCTGCACGCATGAGGAAACATTGTGTTGGTACCAATTGTCCACCAGATTTCACTTGTATAGCACATTCTTTTATGACTCCTGGCGCCCAAATAGATGATGATTCAGAAAACAATTCAGAGGAGGAAGCTGATGTCTACGATGTTGACATGGATGAATATGTACCTTCATCTTTAGTTTCAAAAAAGAATAAATGGACCCCATCTATTTACAAGGTAAACTCCCTTTGTTGATTTGTCATGCATCTGTATTATGCAATTCTACTATAACACATTCATTAAACCATGCACTGCATGGGTTCTAACTTTCATGGGCACATGGTTTCTTCAGGGACAGCTCTAACTTGATGGATGCATTTGTGGAAGAATTTTGCACTAGCATTTTGCAAAAAAGTGCTCAAGAGCATAAATATAACTTCATGGCCAAATGTTCTAACAAGGTCAGAAACCATACATCATACTTTAGCTTCCACTTGAGATTTCAAACTTATGCACTCCCTTTCATACTAAGTTTTTGCTTCATGTCATAGCAATTTTCTGACAAGGGAAAAGCAAACATACATGCTGTGTTGGTAAGCGGTATGGCTGGCAGTTCAAAATATGATACCCCTCATAGCTCTATGGTAAGAATTTAAATAAGTTATTTAAATCCTATATATTGTTGATTATTACATGATATGCAGTATTGATGCGAGTGTCCTTTTTCCACAAGACTAAAAATAGCAAGAAGAGAGCATCCAGTTTGGAGTTTTCTAGAAAATCCCACAACATCGAGAAGGATTCCAGTATGAGAAAAAGATTGCAATAGAAGCAACCATAAGTAATTTATAATGTTTTGGCTTCAAAATTATTATGTGATCTATCATTGTGTAATGTACTAACAGTGCAAGAACAACGCTTTCAATCATGATGCATACCACAAAGAGGGCATGTTTACAAGAAGTTATGCCGCAAGTACCTAACGTGAAGGTTATTGAGGGAAAGAGCTCCTCCGCTATGATACTTTCAAGATTTGGCATCTCATCACATAATTCATCCCCTGACCAGTGCATCCGTGAGCTAGAAGCAAAGATTACAACACAAGCGACAGACACAAAATAGGCAAATGCCACATTTGCAGAAAATCTGAATGTCCTACTTAGTGCAAAGATGCAGGAAATTGAAGAGCTCAAAAGGAAGCAACAACTAGAAATAGAAGTTATCAAGATGGACCACGAGAGAAAAATGAGAGGCTTTAAAAAAGCAACAAGAAATGGAGGGAATTCTTAGTCATCTCTTCAGGACGTCATCACAGTCTTCGCAGGAGACCTTGTCACAACCCATCAATAACTGATGGTGCACTACTATTCATCATGATGCCATCCCGAGTGTCTTATTTCTAATGCTTGATAATATGTCATTTGAATGCTCATTTTAATATGTGGATCACTGTTGTGAGGGATGTCAGGTCCAATTGTTATTATAATAAAAGTTGTGATGGCAATGTTAAATTTCAAAATTTCTCTAATTCAAGTTCAAATTGGCCTGCAAAATCAACCATGCACATTTATTACGCTATAATAAAACCGGTGACGGTATGGGTGACGGAAATTGTAACTTTCACCACAGTCGTGTCCCACTTGTAAGCAGCCACGCCAGCACCGTCCGAACCCACATGTAAGAAACTACATTAGTACCAACTAGTCCCACATGTAAGCAGCCACGTCAGCATCTTCTGGGCCCATATGTCAGCACCGTTGACCGATCAAAACTGATGCTGAGTTATTACTCATGGGACCGTCGGTGATAAAACCCACGATGGACCCACATGGAAGAAGACACGTCAGCAACTGCTGGCCCCACCCATCTGAATCTTTGATCGGTCAACCCGCGGACCAATCACCGGTGACGGATTATCGTCACCAAAATGATCTTACGTGACAGATTGGGCTATCATAGGTGACATTCTAGGCCGTCATTGAAAATGGCCATCGGTAACATTATTTGGTTCGTCACCTAAAATGCGAACTTGCGTGATACAAAAGTGGTACCATTAAAATTTTATTTTACATGAAGGCGCTTCGGTGACGGTGGGGGTGACGGCCGAAAAACATCACGGGGGTATTTTCCGCGACAAAAAAGGGTTATATGTGACACAAGTGAAACGTCGCAAAATAGAGCAAATTTTGTAGTGTTTATATTGATTATCTTTGAGTCCTCCTATGTAATTTTATAGCTATGCATGCTTTTCCGATCTATGAGTCTTCTCTCGCCAAGAGATGAGTAGACCTTCAAAGGGAGTGGTGCATAGTAGTGGGTTCAATCTTGCGGTGATATTGTCCAGTGACAATAGGGATGAAGGCACGCATTGCATTGTTGCTACTAAGGATAAAACAATGGGGTTAATCTTCTTGCTAGGTTTTCTTCTATCTACATTAGTCATGTTGCTTATTGCGCTACTCTGTTTATCATGAACTTAATATTTCGAGATGCATGTTAGATAGCGGTCTTGGGGTGAAGTAATAGTAGTAGATACAGTTGGATAACGGTCTACTTATCATAGACGAAATGCCTATGTGAGATTATGCCATGAATGATCATAATTATAATTTGCGCTATTCTTTCAATTGTCGAACAGTAATTTGTATACCATGCCTAAACATGCTTTCAAGAGAGATTTCTCTAGTGAACCTATGGCCCTCGGGTCTATTCTTCATTAATACAAAAACTCCTACAAAAATTGATCTTTACTTTCTTTTACTATTTTTGCCGCTTTGCCTATCACCATCCGCTACTTGTCATTTGCGTTGGGATTTTCCTTGAAGAGGAGAAGAGATAAAGTACAATAGAGATAAGTATTTCCCTCAATGAGAACCAAGGTTTATCGAACCAATAGGAGAATCACGCAAAGCCTCGTGAATAGCACCTGCACATACAAAAGCAAATACTTGCACCCAATGCGGGCAAGAGGGTTTACAATCCCCTTGGACTCGTTACTTTGCAAGGATTAAATCTTGTATAGGTTGATGGATAAATTGCAAAGTAAAATAAAAGTAAATAAATTGCAGAAGAGGAATTTTTGTTATATAATATGATAAAAGTAGACCCAGGGGCCATAATTTTCACTAGAGGCTTCTCTCCCGAACATATAGCATACGGTGGGTGAACAAATTACTGTTGGGCAATTGATAGAAAAGCACATAGTTATGATGTATTCACGCCAATGATCAAGCATGTATATAGACATCACGTCTGAGACAAGTAGACCGACTCCTGCCTACATCTACTACTATTAATCCACCAATCAACTTCAGTCCAACATGCATCTATGGTATTCAGTTCATGAAAAACGGAGTAATGCCTTAAGCAAGATGACATGATGTAGACAAAGTAAACCCAATCAATATGAATGAACCCAGTTGTTTTACCCTTAACGGTAACAATACAAATGTGTCTTGTCTCCTTCTGTCACTGGGATATAGAGCACTACAAGATTGGACCCATTACAAAGCACCTCCCCGCTGAAGATAAATCAATCTAGTTTGGCCAAAACAAATGGATAGATCGAAGAAAAATACAAAGCTATAACAATCATACATAATAAAGTTTAGAAAAGACTCAATTACTTTCAATGAATAATCCGGTCATAAACCCATAATTCATCGGATCCCAACAAACACACCGCAAAAGAAGATTACATTGGATAGAACTCCAAGAAGATCGAGGAGAACATGGTATTGAAGATCAAAGAGAGAGAAGAAGCCATATAGCTACTAGCTATGGACCTGTAGGTCTGTGGTGAACTACTCACGCATCATCGAAAGGCGGCAAGGATGGTGTAGAAGCCCTCCGTGATCGATTCCCCTCCGGCAGAATACCAAAAAAGGCCTCCAGAAGGGGGCGTGGAAGAACAAAAACTTGCGGTGGCGGAAAAAGGGTTTCAGGTGGATCTCTGTTGGTTTCCTAATATTTGAGAATTTATAGAATTGGAATTAGGTCAGACTGAGCTTCAATGGGCTCACAAGGTAATAGGCCCCCCAGGGCGCGCACTGTTGCCTTGTCGTCTCCTCATTCGTCCTCTGGTCTCCTCCCGAAGCTTCTAGGGTCTCCTTTGTCCAGGAAAAAATCTTCAAAAAGTTTTGTATTGTTTGGACTCCGTTTGGTACTAATTTTCTAGAAAACCAAAAACAAGCAGAAAACAACAACTGACACTAGGCACCAGGTTAATAGGTTAGTCCCAAAAAATGATATAAAATAACACAAATAGACATATAAAGTATCCAAGGTTGATAATATAATAGCATGAAACAATAAAAAATTATAGATACATTGGAGACGTATCACCATCTGTTTTTAATCTTGTAATTGGCAAGAACAAGGGGAGTGACGACCCCCTTGCCTTTGTTGGGTGCAAGCAATTGTTGTGTTTGTGTGCAGGTATTGCTAACATTGTTAGTGTGGTGCCTCCTACTAGTTTGATAAACCTTGGTTCTTAACTAAGGGAAATACTTTATACTGCTTTGCTACATCACCCTTCCTCTTTGGGGAAATCCAACAACTCCATCGCATCGCTCGGCTACCCTATAATCCATGCTAATGCTTCTAAGCCGTCACTCGCACCTCTACTATGTGGTAAATTATGATGGCGCTGCGTTGATTACTCATCGATCATGGACACAAAGATGGCTCCTCCACGACGACTATGCAGACGTCCCAACTGCCTACACCGACGGCCAGGCTAGGTCACGCCACGCATGTATGATCACACTTATTATCCATCAATGAGCAAGCGACATGAAACATTAGCGTCTCCCTCCATTGTTTTTTATTGCGTCAAACGACAGCCATTGAGGATCGGATCTAAAATTCGACTTCACCTCTCATCTCGCCATCCTTCTCCGGGTAAGAGTTGGTAGCCATCAATATTGTCAAAGCACAATCAACATCACTATGGTCAAGAATAATCGGCCACACTTCATCACTCTTTCGATATTGTTTCATCGTGTAGCAAGTAGCAATGCATGGCTAAATGCATCATCATGGTGAAGGACAATCGGTCACACGCCATCCTTTTTTATTGGTAATGGCAGCAGACGAACATTAGTTGTAAAACGAGATCACATGACGACAGTTTTTAAACGAAAATTGCCTTCTCACAGAGAAGATGCCATAACACCCTAAGAAACTGCCACCTTTTCCCTCTCCCTCTCAACTAAAACTGCGAGGCGAATGTTCACAAACGCCACCCTCCCTGGCAAACATTCACCGGATATGGACGTCTTTTTCCAAGGGAAACACCATCATGGCTTACTTTATTGAAAGTCAAATAAGGCTTACAACATTCACGAGAAGTTCAAGAATAAAGTCTGGAGGTTCATCGACCCAATTACAAGAAAAAATGTTCTCAAAATTATGCCTAGCAATCTCGTGAGCGACAAAAATTGCCTACCGTAAGCAATGACAAAACTGGACGTTCCTAATAGAAGCAATCAAGTCCATGCAATCAACAAAGATTGGGGCACTTTCATTCCACCATGTAGTGTTTGTGCATGTTGGGGAACACAGTAATTTCAAAAAAAAAATCATACGCACACGCAAGATCCATCTAGGTGATGCATAGCAATGAGAGGGGAGAGTGTTGTCTACGTACCCTCATAGACCGTAAGCGGAAGCGTTATGACAACGCAGTTGATGTAGTCGTACGTCTTCATGATCCGACCGATCCTAGCACCGAAGATACGGCACCACCGCAATCTGCACACGTTTAGCTCGGTGACGTCCCATGAACTCTAGATCCAGCTGAGGTCGGGGGAGAGTTGCGTCAGCACGGCGGTGTGGTGACGGTGATGATAAACCTACCGGGGCAGGGCTTCTCCTAAGCATTGCAACGATATGACTGGGGTGGAAATCTGTGGAGGGGGGCACCGCACACGGCTAAACAATCAACTTGTGTGTCTATGGGGTGCCCCCCTCCCCCGTATATAAAGGAGTGGAGGAGGGGGAGGGCCGACCCTCTCATGGCGCGCCCAAGGGGGGAGTCCTACTCCCGGTGGGAGTAGGATTCCCCCTTCCCTAGTTGGAGTAGGAGAGCAAGGAAGGAGGAGAGAGGGAGAAGGAAAGGGGGCCCCCCCCCACCCAATTTGGATTAGGTTTGGGGGGCGCGGCCTCCACCTGGCTGCCTCCACCTCTCTCCTACTAAGGCCCAATAAGGCCCATAGACTCCCCGGGGGGTTCCGGTAACCCCCCGGTACTCCGGTAAATGCCCGAACTCACCCGGAACCATTCCGATGTCCAAACATAGCCTTCCAATATTTCGATCTTTATGTCTCGACCATTTAGAGACTCCTCGTCATGTCCGTGATCACATCCGGGACTCCAAACAACCTTCGGTACATCAAAACACATAAACTCATAATACAAATCGTCATCGAACGTTAAGCGTGCGGACCCTACGGGTTCGAGAACTATGTAGACATGACCGAGACTCATCTCCGGTCAATAACCAATAGTGGAACCTAGATGCTTATGTTGGTTCCTACATATTCTATGAAGATCTTTATCGGTCAAACCGCATAACAACATACGTTGTTCCCTTTGTCATCGGTATGTTACTTGCCCGAGATTCGATCGTCGGTATCTCAATATCTAGTTCAATCTCGTTACCGGCAAGTCTCTTTACTCGTTCCATAATGCATCATCCTGTAATAACTCATTAGTCACATTGCTTGCAAGGCTTATAGTGATGTGCATTACCGAGAGGGACCAGAGATATCTCTCCGACAATCGGAGTGACAAATCCTAATCTTGATCTATGCTAGCTCAACAAACACCATCGAAGACACCTGTAGAGCATCTTTATAATCACCCAGTTACATTGTGACGTTTGATAGCACACTAAGTGTTCCTCCGGTATTCGGGAGTTGCATAATCTCATAGTCATAGGAACATGTATAAGTTATGAAGAAAGCAATAGCAATAAACTAAACGATCATAGTGCCAAGCTAATGGATGGGTCAAGTCAATCACATCATTCTCTAATGATGTGATCCCGTTCATCAAATGACAACTCTTTGTCCATGGCTAGGAAACTTAACCATCTTTGATTAACGAGCTAGTCAAGTAGAGGCATACTAGTGACAATATGTTTGTCTATGTATCCACACATGTACTAAGTTTCCGGTTAATACAATTCTAGCATGAATAATAAACATTTATCATGGCATAAGGAAATATAAATAACAACTTTATTTTTGCCTCTAGGGCATATTTCCTTCAGTCTCCCACTTGCACTAGAGTCAATAATCTAGATTACATTGTAATGATTCTAACACCCATGGAGTCTTGGTGTTGATCATGTTTTGCTCATGAGAGAGGCTTAGTCAACGGGTCTGCAACATTCAGATTCGTATGTATCTTGCAAATCTCTATGTCTCCCTCCTTGACTTGATCGCGGATGGAATTGAAGCGTCTCTTGATGTGCTTGGTTCTCTTGTGAAATCTGGATTCCTTTGCCAAGGCAATAGCACCGGTATTGTCACAAAAGATTTTCATTGGACCCGATGCACTAGGTATGACACCTAGATCGGATATGAACTCCTTCATCCAGACTCCTTCATTTGCTGCTTCCGAAGCAGCTATGTACTCTGCTTCACACGTAGATCCCGCCACGACGCTCTGCTTGGAACTGCACCAACTGAAAGCTCCACCATTCAATAAAAATACGTATCCGGTTTGTGACTTAGAGTCATCCGGTCAGTGTTAAAGCTTGCATCGACGTAACCGTTTACGACAAGCTCTTTGTCACCTCCATAAACAAGAAACATATCCTTAGTCCTTTTTAGGTATTTCAGGATGTTCTTGACCGCTGTCCAGTGATCCAATCCTGGATTACTTTGGTACCTCCCTGCTAAACTAATAGCAAGGCACATATCAGGTCTGGTACATAGCATTGCATACATGATAGAACCTATGGCTGAAGCATAGGGAATGACTTTCATTTTCTCTCTATCTTCTGCAGTGGTCGGGCATTGAGTCTGACTCAACTTCACACCTTGTAACACAGGCAAGAACCCTTTTTTTGCTTGATCCATTTTGAACTTCTTCAAAACTTTATCAAGGTATGTGCTCTGTGAAAGTCCAATTAAGCGTCTTGGTCTATCTCTATAGATCTTGGTGCCCAATATATAAGCAGCTTCACCGAGGTCTTTCATTGAAAAATTCGTATTCAAGTATCCTTTTATGCTATTCAAAAATTCGGTATCATTTCCGATCAACAATATGTCATCCACATATAATATCATAAATGCTACAGAGCTCCCACTCACTTTCTTGTAAGTACAGGCTTCTCCAAAAGTCTGTATAAAACCATATGCTTTGATCACACTATCAAAGCGTATATTCCAACTCCGAGATGCTTGCACCAGTCCATAAATGGATCGCTGGAGCTTACACACTTTGTTAGCACCTTTTGGATCGACAAAACCTTCTCGTTGCATCATATCCAACTCTTCTTTAAGATATCCATTAAGGAATGCAGTTTTGACATCCATTTGCCAAATTTCATAATCATAAAATACGGCAATTGCTAACATGATTCGGACGGACTTAAGCATCGCTACGGGTGAGAAGGTCTCATCGTAGTCAACTCCTTGAACTTGTCGAAAACCTTTTGCAACAAGTCGAGTTTTGTAGACAGTAACATTACCGTCAGCGTCAGTCTTCTTCTTGAAGATCCATTTATTCTCAATGGCTTGCCGATCAACGGGCAAGTCAACCAAAGTCCACACTTTGTTCTCATACATGGATCCCATCTCAGATTTCATGGCCTCAAGCCATTTTGTGGAATCTGGGCTCATCATCACTTCCTCATAGTTCGTAGGTTCGTCGTTGTCAAGTAACATGACCTCCAGAACAGGATTACCATACGACTCTGGTGCGGATCTTACTCTGGTTAACCTACGAGGTTCGGTAGTAACTTGATCAGAAGTTTCATGATCATCATCATTAACTTCCTCACTAATTTGTGTAGGCATCACTGGAACTGATTTCTGTGATGAACTACTTTCCAATTCGGGAGAAGGTACAATTACCTCATCAAGTTCTACTTTTCTCCCACTCACTTCTTTCGAGAGAAACTCCTTCTCTAGAAACGATCCATTCTTTAGCAACGAATATCTTGCCTTCGGATCTGTGATAGAAGGTACACCCAACAGTCTCCTTTGGGTATCCTATGAAGACACATTTCTCCTATTTGGGTTCGAGCTTATCAGGTTGAAGCTTTTTCACATAAGCATCGCAGCCCCAAACTTTAAGAAATGACAACTTGGGTTTCTTGCCAAACCACAGTTCATAAGGTGTCGTCTCAACGGATTTAGATGGTGCCCTATTTAATGTGAATGCAGCCGTCGCTAAAGCATAACCCCAAAATGATAGCGGTAAATCAATAAGAGACATCATAGATCGCACCATATCTAATAAAGTGTAGCGACCTGACCCAAATGGATCGAAGTCTCTGTGCTTAAGTGTCATCCCTGGATCGGTATGCTGACACACACAGTACTCGAGGAATTATAACAGAGTTCAACCACACACTTTATTACATCAAGGTCCTCAAAAGAGTATTTATTACAATAATATGGCCAAAGGCCATCTCAATAAAAATAACTGCGGAAGCATTGAAGGTAAATGAGTCCATCCAACTCCACGGCAAACTGAGTGTAGAACAACGACCTATCGCACCTTTAATCTTCGTCGGAAAAGTCTGCAATATGAGACGTTGCAGCCGTGTAGGTCAGCACATGGAATATGCTGGCAATTTCACACCATAGAATAATAATAAATGAAAAGACTATCTCTATATGCAAATTTAGCTGGTGGAGGCTCTAAGTTTTATTTTGCATAAAGCTAATTTTACCCTACAACAAAGGAATAAAAAAAATTACTACTAAATTAAAATGCCATTATTGAGAAGGTTCCTCCAACTCAATCCCAAAATTCCCAAGTTATTAGTAACCCAATAATTTCATTAAAAAGAGTGATGAGATCAACCAATAATTCTCTTCTAGATACTCAAGTTGTTCATAACCAGGGACATGGCTAATCATGATTAGTTTGTACACTCTGCAGAGGTTTGCGCACTTTTCCCCACAAGACTCGACCGCCTCCATGATCGGAAGATCGAGACATAGCCCTTCAGAAGCGTTTTCCCTTAACCCTGGGTAGACCGGTACACCTATTTTTCCCTACATCAGCTAGTCTACCACGGAGAGAGGTCACACAACTTACTCAACTATGCCAGATCCCATAATGGCTTGTGGCTGCACACGGAAGTTTCTAGGCATGAAATATCTTATGATCCCTTTGAGCCTGGGTGGCGGACCTAGGGTAATCACACGGGTACTCCGGGATTCCCCTTGGGCAAGCACTGGTTTCTCCAGGTGCCCCAAACAATCCACCCAGATGTGTATTAAAGTTTCCACCTTAGGTTATCCCAAAATTATTAACTCTCGCAACTTGCATGGATCACACATACCAATCCCCGTCTACGAGCATGGCTAAGCAATATATGATATAACGAATATTCCCGGGGTGATCAAAGGTCATAGGTTCCTACCACATAAACTACATAGCATAACCACACGTTCCCAATCCTACTCATGCAATCTTTGAGGATTAAACTAATGTATAGTAAAAACTGGGTATTGAAAATTATGATCAAAGTGTAAACTTGTCTTGCTAACGATCGTTGAACTCTAAAGATTCGTAGTAGCAAGCTTCGCACTCCGGATGATCTAGCGTAAGCAAGCAATAACATACATAAGCATACAAGCAAAGATCCAAAAAGAAAACAAATAAAAGACTTCGAAAAACTCCAAAAACAACCAAAATTGTTTCTGTACAGAACGTAATATTTACAACAACAAAAATAAATGTTTTTGGTTTTAACAGAAAGTACATGTCACAAGCTTGGCTTTGCAAAAAGAATCACCCAAAACGGAGTTACGAAACTCGAGTTACGGCCTAACGAAATTTGAATTCAGATCTGTTTGAACTCAAATTTTAAAACTTTCAAAAATATTTTTCGTTTTGTTCACTGGATAGATGGGATTGCTATGAACTAGTAGGAAAAAGAATCAACTAAATCGGATCTATAGACTAAAAGATATACAAGAAAGAAGATTTGGTAAAGAATCTGAATTTGGAAAAATTCCTGAAAATGAGAAAAAAAATCGACCAGATGCCAAGTGGCGCTCTCTGATTGGCTGGCTGGTTGCTCACCGGACTTGTCGCCGGCGACGAGGAAGAAGGTGGCTCTGGTGTGCTTCGGCGAAGGACGCGTGCGGAACGATGTAGTGGACGATGAGGCGGATCCGAGGAACAGTACCGCGGAGTCGGTATCGCCTCCTGGCGTGGTGGAGAAGCCGCCGGAATCCACGAACTCCGGCGAGCAATTGGCGAGGTTAGGGAGGGAGATAGCTTTTGCAAACAGGGGGCTTCGGACTAGGGGAACAGGGGCAACGCTCTGGGCTTTTATAGAGGGTCAGGGGGAGCCAGAGGAGAGCGGGGCATCGTCGGATTTAATGGCATTAATGGCAATAGTTACCTGTGGTTCTAATGGCCATTATTGGGGAAATTAGGGCGCACTAGTGAAGGGGACGGGTCGAGGGAGGAGAGGGGGTTCCGTTCAGAGGAGTTTCGGGAAGAGGGAGAGGAAGAGAAGGGAAGGAAGAGGTGGAGGCGCCATGAGTGTAGCCTCTGTTCATATTCCTGTAACGAACAGAGAGGAGGAAGGAGATAGCGCCTGGGCCTGGGCCTGCTGGGCTGCGTTTTTTTTAAACATTTTTTTACAGAAGCAATGAAACACCGAAAATACAAATAAAAGTTAGCCTAAAAATCCCAGAAAATTCACATAGTTATATGGTCTTATATATGACCTAGTGAACTTTTATCTGGCCTAAAATGCAAGTTTTCAAAAATAAACTTTTTGCTATGCTAATAAAATAAATTGCAAATAAAACTCAACAAATATATTTTGGTTCCAAATTCAATTTCCAATATTTTCTTTTCTGATTTTGAAGAAGTCATTTTATCTTCTCTCTTTATTTTATTTTTGATATAATGGAAATGAATTTTTTTGGTGAAACCAAATTTGATCCAAACTCCCAACTTCGAAAAAAATTCAAAATTGGTTTTTAGGGAAACTTCCAACTCTCTCTTTTGGTCCTTGAGTTGCTCAAAGTTCCTTGGATCAAAAATCAAATAAAACAAATGGGGCAAAATGCATAAATCATGGATGCATATGAATGATCTATTATAAACATCCAAATTGAAAATTGGGATGTTACAAACCTACCCCCCTTAAGATGAATCTCGCCCTCGAGATTCGGGTTGGCTAGCAAAAAGGTGTGGGTGGTCCTGTCGGAGGTCTTCTTCTCGTTCCCAGGTGGCTTCTTCCTTAGTATGATGACTCCACTGAACCTTGCAAAACTTGATGACCTTGCTGCGGGTAACCCTGCTTGCAGTCTCGAGAATCTTGATGGGCTTCTCCTCATAGGTCAGATCACTATCCAACTGTATGGCCTCCAGTGGCACTGTATCTCTCAAAGGAATATCGGCCATCTCCGCATGGCACTTCTTCAACTGGGAAACGTGAAACACATCATGAACTCCTGACAAGGCTTCTGGTAATTCCAACTTGTAGGCAACTTCACCCATGCGTTCTAAAACTCTGTACGGCCCCACAAACTGTGGTGCTAACTTTCCTTTGACTCGTAATCGTTTAACTCTCGAAGTGGCGACACACGCAGATATGCTCTATCTCCGACTTCATAGGTTACCTCCTTGCGTTTAGTATCGGCATAACTCTTCTGTCTGGATTGGGCTACCTTGAGTCTGTCGCGGATCAGCTTGACTTTCTCCTCTGAATCTCTAATTAAATCTGGTCCGAATAATTTACGGTCTCCAACTTCATCCCACATCAATGGTGTCCTGCACCTCCTTCCGTACAAAGCTTCGAAAGGGGCCATTTTCAAACTAGCTTGATAGCTGTTGTTATATGAGAACTCTGCGTAAGGCAAATTATCATCCCAACTAGATCCATAATCTAGCGCACAAGCTCTCAACATGTCCTCCAGAATCTGATTGACTCTCTCGGTCTGCCCATCTGTCTGCGGATGAAAGCTGTACTGAACTCCAGCCTGGTACCCAAAGTTTCATGTAACTGATGCCAAAACTTTGAGGTAAATTGTGTTCCTCTATCTGATACGATGGTCCTCGGAACTCCATGCAGACATACGATCCTGGTCATGTATATCTTGGCTAACTTAGCACTTGTATATGTGGTTTTCACGGGGATGAAGTGACCTACCTTAGTCAAGCGATCAACCACTACCCAAATAGAATCATAGCCTGATCGGGTCCTGGGTAATCCTATAATGAAGTCCATGCCAAGCTTGTCCCACTTCCAATCTGGTATCGGCAAAGGCTGAAGTAATCCTGCTGGTTTCTGGTGCTCTGCCTTAACCCTCTGACATACGTCACATACTGCGACATACTCAGCAATATCCTTTTTCATACCTGTCCACCAGAAACTTTCCTTCAAGTCCAAATATATCTTGGTGTTGCCCGGGTGTATTGAATAAGGCGAATCATGAGCCTCCCGAAGAATCAATTTCCTGATCTTTGGGTCATTTGGCACGTAAATACGCTGCTCAAACCATAAGGTTCCATGTTCATCCTCACGAAATCCTTCTACCTTTGCTTGGTTCATCCTTCCCTTTATCTCTGCAATACCTTTGTCTAACTTCTGGGCTTCTCGGATCTTTCCCAACAAAGTGGATTGAATTTCCATTGCGGCAACAATACCTCGTGGTACTATCTCCAATCGAAGATCTCTGAGATCATCAATTAACTCCTGAGGTAATCCTCCTGCTCTGAGGGTATTGACGTAGCTCTTGCAGCTCAATGCATCTGCCACAACATTGGCCTTTCCTGGGTGATAGTGCAATTTCATATCATAATCCTTTATGAGCTCCAACCATCTTCTCTGCCTGAGGTTCAACTCCTTCTGCGTGAAGATGTATTTCAAACTCTTGTGATCCGTGTAAACATCACACCTATTTCCAATAAGAAAATTTCTCCAGGTCTTGAGTGCGTGCACTACGGCTGCTAACTCCAAATCATGTGTGGCATAATTCCGCTCATGAGGTCGAAGCTGACGTGAGGCATATGAAACAACTCTTCCTTCTTGCATAAGAACACCTCCAAGTCCCTGACGAGAAGCGTCGCAATATACTTGGAAATCCTTGCGTATATTCGGAAGAATTAGCACTGGGCTGTGACCAAACGTTTCTTCAGCTCCTGGAAACTGGCCTCACATTCGTCGGTCCAAACAAACTTAGTGTCTTTCTTCAATAACTCTGTCATGGGCTTCGCGATCTTGGAGAAATTCTCAATAAACCTCCGTAATATCCCGCGAGTCCAAGAAAACTGCGAATCTCTCCGACTGAGGTGGGTGCCTTCCATTCGGTGACGGCTTCAACCTTGGAGGGGTCTACTGCTATTCCTTCTCCTGATATAACATGTCCGAGAAATCCGACTTCCTTCAACCAGAATTCGCACTTGCTGAACTTTGCGTATAATTGATGTTCCCTGAGCTTCTCTAGAACCAAGCGCAAATGTTCCTTGTGTTCTTCTTCATTCTTCGAGTAAATCAATATGTCATCAATGAATACCACAACAAACTTATCCAAGAACTCCATGAATACCTTATTCATCATACTCATAAAATAGGCAGGGGCATTAGTCAAACCAAAAGACATGACCGTGTACTCATAAAGCCCATATCTCGTGGTAAAGGCTGTCTTGGGTATATCCTGTTCTCGAATCTTCAGCTGGTGATATCCTGATCGAAGATCGATCTTGGAGAAAACTTTTGCTCCTTGTAGCTGGTCAAACAAATCATTGATCATCGGCAGAGGGTACTTGTTCTTGATCGTCACCTCATTCAGCGCACGATAATCTACAACCATTCTCAAGGATCCATCCTTCTTCTCAACTAGAAGCACTGGGGCTCCCCAAGGTGATGAACTCGGTCGAATATAACCTTTCTCCAATAATTCCTTAATCTGCTTCTTAATTTCCTCCAGATCATTTGCGGGCATCCGGTACGGTCTCTTGGATATTGGTCCGGTGCCTGGTAACAATTCGATCAAAAACTCTATGTCCCGATCCGGTGGCATGCCGGGCAATTCCTCTGGGAAAACATCGGGATAATCCTTCACAACTGGTACTTCCTCCTGAACAACTCCCGAAAGAGAATTCACTTGAGTCCTCCTTGGCGTATGCCTCGACACATACTTGATCCGTTTCCCCTCTGGGGTGGTGAGAAGAATCGACTTACGAGCACAATCAATATTCCCTTCATACTTGGATAACCAATCCATGCCTAGAATTACGTCCAATCCTTGTGATTCTAGGATGATGAGGTCTGTAGGGAAAACGTGTCTCCCTATGGTCAATGGCAACTGAAAACATCCCCGACTAGCCATATACTCTGCTCCTAGGGAACTCACTAACATAGGTGACTTAAGGGCTACGGTCAGCAACTTAAACTTATCCACAAACCCCCTCGATATGAATGAATGCGATGCACCAGTGTCAAAAAGAACAAGGGCTGTAAATGAATTAATCAAGAACTTACCAACAACGGCGTCAGGCTGGTCATAAACTTCCTCCACATTGACATGGTTCACCTGACCTCTGGTGAAGGGATTGGCCTTCTTGCCTCCAGAGCTTCCATTACCATTCCCGTTCTTGGCCTCAGGGCAATCGGTGGCGTAGTGTCCGGTTTTCCCGCACTTGAAACAGGTAATGTGGCTCAGATCCTTCTTTGCCGGTGTAGCGGGGTTGGACTGATGCTGATTGTTGTTTCATCCGTTCCCATTGCCATTCCTATGGCCATTATGGTTGTGTCCATTCCCTCCATGATGTGAATGTCCTCCATGGTTATGGTGAGTGTGTCCACTATACTTGCCAGATCCTGGTCCATTATTTCCCGAGTACGGGGTATAGCGGGGCTTCTGCTGAACACCAGAGTTGTACTTTCCCTGTCCGTACTTCCTCTTGCGATTCTCCACCTGCTGCTGCTTGCCTTCCAGAATGAGAGCCTTGTCGACCAACTCTTGATAATTGTTAAAGGTAGCCACAGTCAACTGAAGTCCCAGATCATCGTTTAGTCCCTCCAGAAATTTCTCCTGCTTAGCGGCATAATCAGCCACGTCTCCGGGAGCATACCTGGATAACTTGTTGAATTCCTCCACATAATCACCAACAGAACGATTTCCCTGGCGTAAGTTGCGGAACTCACGCTTCTTCAGACTCATAGCTCCGGCTGAAACATGTGCGGTACAGAACGCCTGCTGGAACTGATCCCAAGTCACATTGGCTATGGGGAATGTGGTGGTGTAATTCTCCCACCATGAGGCTGCTGGTCCATCCAATTGATGTGCGGCAAAGCGCACCTTCTTAGCCTCAGTGCATCCTGCGGTGGTCAGCTCTCTTCTGATCTTGTGAAGCCAGTCATCTGCAATGATCGGCTCCGTGCTGCTAGAGAACACTGGTGGGTTCAACCTCAGGAAACGGGTAAGGTTGTCGACCGGGGGTGGTGGCGGTGGGTTGTTGTTGTTCTGGTTCTGATTCTGGATGAGTAGCTGCATGAGGGCATTCTGGTTCTGGATCAACTGGGTAAGTTCCGGTGGGAATTCTGGGTCACGTCTTGGAGGCATCTGTTAGGTTTAGAGTGGATGAGAAATTAGAATAGAATAAGGGCCTAATGAGAAAAATCACTACCCATATGCTTATGATAGCAAGAAAATTTCAAATCAAGCAATTCACACAGATCACACCACACAAGCAAAAACCTACAGGTAAGGTCATATCCACAAGAGATATGATCTCTTCATACTACCGCAATCATTCGTTGGACTCAACTTGGTAGTGGTGGTCTGAACTAAATCTCCTCAAATCAATGTCAACTCTAACTTCTTCTTCGCCAATGTTGTCTTCATAGGTCAAGGTCTCATCGGGCTGAGCAACTTGGTGATGGGGTTCAACAACTATTTTATTGAAGTGGAGAAGAGATAGAAATGAATAGAGAAGAGTATAGACCAAGGGATATTTAAGGAAGTCATAAAATAGAGTTTTCTTCCTATGGCTTTCCATTTCCTAGTGGTCGCGTCCTACAGTCAGCGTGTGCTCTGATACCATCTTGTAGCGACCTGACCCAAATGGATCGAAGTCTCTGTGCTTAAGTGTCATCCCTGGATCAGTATGCTGACACACACAGTACTCGAGGAATTATAACAGAGTTCAACCACACACTTTATTACATCAAGGTCCTCAAAAGAGTATTTATTACAATAATATGGCCAAAGGCCATCTCAATAAAAATAACTGCGGAAGCATTGAAGGTAAATGAGTCCATCCAACTCCACGACAAACTGAGTGTAGAACAACGACCTATCGCATCTTTAATCCCGTCGGATAAGTCTGCAACATGAGAATTGCAGCCGTGTAGGTCCTGCGGTAATTCACACCATAGAATAAAAATGAAAAGATATCCTATATGCAAATTAGCTGGTGGAGCTCTAAGTTTATATTTGTAAGCAATTTTACCTTACACAAGGAAAAATTACTCATGCATTATTGAGAAGGTTCCTCCAATCCAAATTCCAGTTTTAAACCAATAATTTCATAATAGAGTGATGAGATCAACCAATAATTCCTTCTAGATACTCAATGTCATAACGGGGACGGCTATCATCATATGACACTCGCAGAGTTGGCACTTTCCTAGCTCGCTCCATGATCGAGCGAGACATAGCCTTCAGAAGCGTTTCTCCTTACCTGGTTAGACCGACACCTCTTTACCCTAAGCTAGTCTAACGGAAAAGGTCAATCAACTTACTCATTGCAGAGCCATAATGGCGTGGCTGCACAGTAAGTTCAGCTGAAATATTTTTAATCCTTTGAGCTGGTGGCGGACCTAGGGAAACACACGGGTATCTGATCCCTGGCAAGACTGTTTCAGGCCCAAACAATCACCAAGTGTACTAAGTTGCCACCTTATTTGTCCAAAAAAACAACTTGCATGGATCACAATTCCCCGTCTATGTGCTAAGCAATATTGATATAAATATATTCAGGTGATCAAAGGTATAGGTCCTACAACTGAATAATAGCATAACAATGTTCCATCTACTGATCAGTTTTGAGGTGAACTATGATGTAAAACTGGGTATTGACAAGTATGACAAAGTGTGACTTGCTTGCTGTGTTCGTTGAACTGAAAATCGTATCACTTCGCACTCGGATGATCTAGGAGGCATAAATACATAAGTACAAGCCAAGATCAAAAGAAAACAATAAAGACTTCGGAAACTCAAAAACAACCAAATAAAGTTTCGTACAGACATAATTTTACAGCAACAAAAATAATGATTTGGTTTAACAGAAAGTCATTACAAGCTCGTTTGCAAAAAGAATTCACCTAAAACGAGTTTAAAACTCGAGATCGCTAACGAATTTGATCAGATTCTGTTGTTCAATTTTTAAAATTTCAAAATATTTTCTTTGTTTCTTGATAGATGAGATTTCTATGAACTATTAGGAAAAAGAATCAACTAAATCGGATCTATAGACTAAAAGATATACAAGAAAGAAGATTTGGTAAAGAATCTGAATTTGAAATAATTCCTGAAAAAGAGAAAAAAATCTGCCAGGGACAAGTGGCGCTCTGTGATTCGCTGGCTGGGTGCTCACCGGACTTGTCGCCGGAGATGAGGAAGAAGGTGGCTCCGGTGTGCTTCGGTGAAGGACGCGTGCGAAACGATGTAGAGGACGATGAGTTGAACCACTTGCACAAGTTGTGGTTGTAGATTGCTTTCTGTATGCACGGTGAGACGTCGCCGGAATTCACGAACTCCGGCGAGCAATTGGCGAGGTTAGGGAGGGGGAAAATCTCCAACAAGAGAGGGCTTCGGACGAGGGGTGAGAGGGAGCTCCCAGGGGTGCTTTATATAGGGCTTGGGGAGGTCTGGCGATGAGTTGAGCGTTGCCGACTTTATGATGTTAATGGTGGCTGTTACTTGGGCTTCTAATGGCCGTTAGAGGGGGATTAAGGCGCACCAGTGAAGGAGAAAAGGTAGAGGGAGGTGAGGGGAAGCCAATTCAGAGCGGTTTTGGAGCGAGGAGAGGAGGGGAGGGTAGGGCGCTAGGGTGGGGTGCTGCCTGCGTGCGTGCGTACATGTTTGTGTAACCTTGAGAGGAAGAAGAAGATAGCGCCTGGGCATGGGCCTGCTGGGCTGCATTTTTTAAACGTTTCTTCTTACAGCAGCATTAAATCACCAAAAGACAAATGAAAATAAGTCTAAAATTCCCAGTAAATATGGTCTTATATATGACCTTGTGAACTTTTATCCGGCCTAAATGCAAGTTTTCAAAAATAAACTTTTTGCTATGCTAATAAAATAAATTGCAAATAAAACTCAACAATATATTTTGGTTCAAATTCAATATTCAATATTTTCTTCTCTGATTTTGAAGAAGTCATTTTATCTTCTCTCTTTATTTTATTTTTGATATAATGGAAATGAATTTTTTGGTGAAACCAAATTTGATCCAAACTCCCAACTTCGAAAAAAATTCAAAATTGGTTTTTAGGGAAACTTCCAACTCTCTCTTTTGGTCCTTGAGTTTCTCAAAGTTCCTTGGATCAAAAATCAAATGAAACAAATGGGGCAAAAATGCATAAATCATGGATGCATATGAATGATCTATTATAAACATCCAAATTGAAATTTGGGATGCTACATAAAGTACGATTACGACTTTCGGACACACCATTATGCTGTGGTGTTCCGGGTGGCGTGAGTTGCGAAACTATTCTGCATTGTTTCAAATGAAGACCAAACTCGTAACTCAAATATTCTCCTCCACGATCAGATCGTAGAAACTTTATTTTCTTGTTATGATGATTTTCCACTTCACTCTGAAATTCTTTGAACTTTTGAAATATTTCAGACTTATGTTTCATCAAGTAGATATACCCATATTTGCTCAAATCATCTGTGAAGGTAAGGAAAAAACGATACGCCATGAGCCTCAACACTCATCGGACCGCATACATCGGTATGTATTATTTCCAACAAATCAGTAGCTCGCTCCATTGTTCCGGAGAACGGAGTTTTAGTCATCTTGTCCATGAGGCATGGTTCGCAAGTATCAATTGATACATAATCAAGTGATTCCAAAAGCCCATCTGCATGGAGTTGCTTCATGCACTTTACACCAATATGACCTAAACGGTAGTGCCATAAATAGGTTGCACTATCATTATCAACTTTGCATTTTTGGCATCAATATTATGAATATGTGTATCACCACGATCGAGATTCAATAAACCATTTACATTGTGTGTATGACCATAGAAGGTTTTATTCATATAAACAGAACACCAATTATTCTCTGATTTAAATGAATAACCGTATCGCAATAAACATGATCCAATCATATTCATGCTCAACACAAACACCAAATAACATTTATTTTAGGTCCAACACTAATCTCAAGATAGATGTAGAGGTAGCGTGCCGACGGCGATCACATCGACTTTGGAACCATTTCCCACGCGCATCGTCACCTCGTCCTTAACCAATCTTCGCTTAATCCGTAGCCCCTGTTTCGAGTTGCAAATATTAGCAACAGAACCAGTATCAAATACACAGGCGCTACTGCGAGCATTAGTAAGGTACACATCAATAACATGTATATCAAATATACCTTTCACTTTGCCATCCTTATTCTCCGCCAAATACTTGGGGCAGTTCCGCTTCCAGTGATCAGTCCCTTTGCAGTAGAAGCACTCAGTCTCAGGCTTAGGTCCAGACTTGGGCTTCTTCACTTGAGCAGAACCTTGCTTGTTGTTCTTCTTGAAGTTCCCCTTCTTTCCTTTACCCTTTTTCTTGAAACTGGTGGCCTTGTTGACCATCAACACTTGATGCTCTTTCGTGATTTCTACCTCCGCGGCCTTTAGCATCGCGAAGAGCTCGGGAATTGTCTTATCCATCCCTTGCATATTATAGTTCATCACGAAGCTCTTGTAGCTTGGTGGCAGTGATTGAAGAACTCTGTCAATGACACTACCATCAGGAAGATTAACTCCCAGTTGAGTCAAGTGGCTGTGGTACCCAGACATTCTGAGTATATGTTCACTGACAGAACTATTCTCCTCCATCTTGCAGCTGTAGAACTTATTGGAGACTTCATATCTCTCAATCCGGGCATTTGCTTGAAATATTAACTTCAACTCCCAGAACATCTCATATGCTCCATGACGTTCAAAACGTCTTTGAAGTCCCGGTTCTAAGCCGTAAAGCATGGCACACTGAACTATCGAGTAGTCATCAGCTTTGCTCTGCCAGACGTGATCACGTGATCCATATCAACTAAACCATGTCCGATCATCACGTGAGATGGAGTAGTTTTCAATGGTGAACATCACTATGTTGATCATATCTACTATATGATTCACGCTCAACCTTTCGGTCTCTGTGTTCCGAGGCCATATCTGCATATGCTAGGCTCGTCAAGTTTAACCCGAGTATTCTGCATGTGCAAAACTGGCTTGCACCCGTTGTATGTGAACGTAGAGCTTATCACACCCGATCATCACGTGGTGTCTCGGCACGACAAACTTTCGCAATGGTGCATACTCAGGGAGAACACTTGTACCTTGAAATTTAGTGAGAGATCATCTTATAATGCTACCGCTGAACTAAGCAAAATAAGATGCATAAAGGATAAACATCACATGCAATCAATATAAGTGATATGATATGGCCATCATCATCTTGTGCCTTTGATCTCCATCTCCAAAGCATCGTCATGATCACCATCGTCACCGGCGCGACACCTTGATCTCCATCGTAGCATCGTTGTCGTCTCGCCAACTATTGCTTCTACGACTATCGCTACCGCTTAGTGATAAAGTAAAAATAATGACAAGGCGATTGCATTGCATACAATAAAGCGACAACCATATGGCTCCTGCCAGTTGCTGATAACTCTGTTACAAAACATGATCATCTCATACAATAAAATTTAGCATCATGTCTTGGCCATATCACATCACAACATGCCCTGCAAAAACAAGTTAGACGTCCTCTACTTTGTTGTTGCAAGTTTTACGTGGCTGCTACGGGCTGAGCAAGAACCGTTCTTACCTACGCATCAAAACCACAACGATTTTTCGTCAAGTGTGTTGTTTTAACCTTCAACAATGACCGAGCGTAGTCACACTCGATTCAACTAAAGTTGGAGAAACTGACACCCGCCAGCCACCTGTGTGCAAAGCACGTCAGTAGAACCAGTCTCGCGTAAGCGTACGCGTAATGTCGGTCCGGGCTGCTTCATCCAACAATACCGCCGAATCAAAGTATGACATGCTGGTAAGTAGTATGACTATTATCGCCCACAAATCTTTGTGTTCTACTTGTGCATATAACATCTATGCATAGACCTGGCTCGGATGCCACTGTTGGGGAACGCGGTAGTTTCAAAAAAATTCCTACGCACACGCAAGATCCATCTAGGTGATTGATACGTCCATTTTGCATCATGCTTTTATATCGATATTTATTGCATTATGGGCTGTTATTACACATTACGTCACAATACTTATGCCTTTTCTCTTTTATTTTACAAGGTTTACATGAAGAGGGAGAATATCGGCAGCTGGAATTCTGGGCTGGAAAAGGAGCAAATATTAGAGACCTATTCTGCACAACTCCAAAAGTCCTGAAACTCCACGAAAGTCAGTTTTGGAATATATAAAAAATATTGGGCGAAGAAAGCACCAGAGGGGGGCCACCCACCGTCCACGAGGGTGGGGGGCGCGCCCTACCCCCCTGGGCGCGCCCTCCTGCCTCGTGGGCCACCTGGCAGGCCCCCGATGCCCATCTTCTGCTATAAGGTGTCTTCTGCCCTGAAAAAATCAGAAGGAAGCTTTCGGGACGAAGCGCCGCCGTCTCGGGGCGGAACCTGGCGAAACCAATCTAGGGCTCCGGCGGAGCTGTTCTGCCGGGGAAACATCCCTCTGGGAGGGGAAAATCATCACCATCATCATCACCATCGTTCCTCTCATAGGGAGGGGGTCAATCTCCATCAACATCTTCACCGGCACCATCTCGTATCAAACCCTAGTTCATCTCTTGTATCCAATCTTTGTCTCAAAACCACATATTGGTACCCGTGGGTTGCTAGTAGTGTTGATTACTCCTTGTAGTTGATGCTAGTTGGTTTATTTGGTGGAAGATCATATGCTCAAATCCTTTATGCATATTAATACCCCTCTGATTATGAACATGAATATGATTTGTGAGTAGTTACGTTTTTTCCTGAGGACATGGGAGAAGTCTTGCTATAAGTAGTCATGTGAATTTGGTATTCGTTCAATATTTTGATGAGATGTATGTTGTCTTTCCTCTAGTGGTGTTATGTGAATGTCGACTACATGACACTTCACCATTGTTTGGGCCTAGAGGAAGGCATTGGGAAGTAATAAGTAGATGATGGGTTGCTAGAGTGACAGAAGCTTAAACCCTAGTTTATGCGTTGCTTCATAAGGGGCTGATTTGGATCCATATGTTTCATGTTATGGTTAGGTTTACCTTAATACTTCTTTTGTAGTTGCGGATGCTTGCAATAGGGGTTAATCATAAGTGGGATGCTTGTCCAAGGAAGGGCAGTACCCAAGCACCGGTCCACCCACATATCAAATTATCAAAGTAACGAACGCAGATCACATGAGCATGATGAAAACTAGCTTGACGATAATTCCCATGTGTCCTCGGGAGCGCTTTCTTTTATATAAGAGTTTGTCCAGGATTGTCCTTTGCTACAAAAAGGATTGGGCCACCTTGCTGCACCTTATTTACTTGTATTACTTGTTACCCGTTACAAATTACCTTATCACAAAACTATCTGTTACCGATAATTTCAGTGCTTGCAGAGAATACCTTGCTGAAAACCGCTTGTCATTTCCTTCTGCTCCTCGTTGGGTTCGACACTCTTACTTATCGAAAGTACTACAATAGATCCCCTATACTTGTGGGTCATCAAGACTCTTTTCTGGCGCCATTGCCGGGGAGTGAAGCGCCTTTGGTAGGTGAATTTGGTAAGGAAAAATTTATATAGTGTGCTGAAATTTACTGTCACTTATTTATGGAACATAATCCTTTGAGGGGCTTGTTCGGGGTATCTTCACCCCGACCAGTAGAGCAAAGAGTTGCTCCTCAACCTACTGAACCTACTGAAAATGTTTACTTTGAAATTCCTTCGGTTATGATAGAGAAACTGCTAGCTAATCCTTTTACAGGAGATGGAACATTACATCCCGATATGCACCTAATCTATGTGGATGAAGTTTGTGGATTATTTAAGCTTGCAGGTATGCCCAAGGATGTTATCAAGAAGAAGGTCTTCCCTTTATCTTCGAAGGAAAAGGCATGGACATGGTTTAGGCTATGTGATGATATTGGCTCATGGAACTACAACCAATTGAAATTGGAATTTCATCAGAAGTTTTATCCCATGCATCTGGTTCATTGTGATCGTAATTATATATATAATTTTTGGCCTCGCGAAGGAGAAATTATCGCTCAAGCTTGGGGGAGGCTTAAGTCAATGTTATATTCATGCCCCAATCATGAGCTCTCAAGAGAAATTATTATTCAAATTTTTTATGCTCGGCTTTCTCTCAATAATCGCTCCATGCTCGATACTTCTTGTACTGGTTCTTTTATGATGAAGACTATTGAATTCAGATGGGATTTATTGGAAAGAATTAAATGCAACTCTGAAGATTGGGAACTCGACGAAGGTAAGGAGTCAGGTATAACACCTAAGTTTGATTGTGTTAAATCTTTTATGGATACCGATGCTTTTCGTGAATTTAGCACTAAATATGGACTTCACTCTGAGATAGTAGCTTCTTTCTGTGAATCATTTGCTACTCATGTTGATCTTCCTAAGGAGAAGTGGTTTAAATATCATCCTCCCATTTAAGTAAAAGTAGTTGAACCCATTAAAGTTGAAGAAAAGACTATCACTTATAATGTTGATCCTATTGTTCCTACTGCTTATATTGAGAAACCACCTTTCCCTATTAGAATAAAGGATCATGCTAAAGCTTCAACTGTGGTCAACAAAATTAATATAAGAACACCCAAACCCTCTGAGCAAATTAAAGTTGAACCTAGTATTGCTATGGTTAAAGATCTCTTGGTTGATAATATTGATGGGCATGTTATTTACTTCTGTGATGAAGCTGCTAGAATTGCTAAACCCGATACTAAAGATAAACATAGACCTGTTGTTGGCATGCCTGTTGTTTCGGTTAAAATAGGAGATCACTGTTATCATGGCTTATGTGATATGGGTGCTAGTGTTAGTGCAATACCTTATACCTTATATAAAGAAATTATGCATGATACTGCACCTGCTGAGATAGAAGATATTGATGTTACTATTAAGCTTGCCAATAGAGATACTATCTCACCGATTGGGATTGTTAGAGATGTTGAAGTCTTGTGTGGGAAAATTAAATATCCTACTGATTTTCTTGTTCTTGCTTCCCCACAAGATAACTTTTGCCCCATTATATTTGGTAGACCCTTCTTGAATACTGTTAATGCTAAGATAGTCTGCAAAAAGGATGTTGTTTCTGTTGGTTTGGGGGATATGTCTCATGATCTTAATTTTGCTAAATTTCGTAGACAACCCCATGATAAAGAATTGCCTAGTAAAGATGAAATTATTGTTCTTGCTTCTATTGTCGTGCCTCCTAATGATCCTTTAGAACAATATTTGTTAGACCATGAAAATGATATGTTTATGAATGAAAGAAGGGAAATAGATGAAGTATTCTTTAAATAGGGACCTATTTTGAAACACAACTTTCCTGTTGAAATTCTAGGCGATCCTCCTCCACCCAAGGGTGATCCCGTGTTTGAGCTTAAACCATTACCTCGTACTCTTTAATATGCTTATCTTGATGAAAAGAAGATAAATCATGTTATTATTAGTGCTAACCTTTCAGAGCAGGAAGAAGAGAAATTATTAAAAACTCTGAAGAAGCACCGTGCTGCTATTGGATATACTCTGGATGATCTTAAGGGCATTAGTCCCACTCTATGCCAGCACAAAATAAAATTGGAGAAAGATGCTAAACCGGTTGTTGATCACCATCGACGGTTAAATCCTAAGATGAAAGAAGTGGTAAGAAATGAAATACTAAAGCATCTGGAGGCAGGTATAATTTATCCCGTTGCTGATAGTCAGTGGGTAAGCCATGTCCATTGTGTCCCTAAGAAGGGAGGCATTACTATTGTTCCTAATGATAAAGATGAATTGATCCCACAAAGAATTGTTACAGATTATAGAATGGTAGTTGATTTCCGCAAATTGAATAAAGCTACTAGAAAAGATCATTACCCTTTACCTTTTATCGATCAAATGCTAGAAAGATTATCCAAACATACACATTTTTGCTTTCTAGATGGTTATTCTGGTTTCTCTCAAATACCTGTGTCAAAAGAGGATCAAGAAAAGACCACTTTTACTTGCCCTTTCGGTACCTTTGCTTATAGACATATGCCTTTTGGTTTATGTAATGCACCTGCTACCTTTCAAAGATGTATGACTGCTATACTCTCTGACTTTTGTGCAAAAGATTGTTGAGGTTTTCATGGATGATTTCTCCGAGTATGGAACTTCTTTTGATGATTGCTTGAGCAACCTTGATCGAGTTTTGCAGAGATGTGAAGAAACTAATCTTGTCTTGAATTGGGAGAAGTGCCACTTTATGGTTAATGAAGGTATTGTCTTGGGGCATAAAATTTCTGAAAGAGGTATTGAAGTTGATAAAGCTAAAGTTGATGCTATTGAAAAGATGCCGTGTCCTAAGGACATCAAAGGTATAAGAAGTTTCCTTGGTCATGTCGGTTTTTATAGGAGGTTCATTAAAGACTTCTCTAAAATTTCTAGGCCTCTGACTAATCTCTTACAAAAGATGTTCCTTTTGTCTTTGATGATGATTGTGTAGAAGCATTTGAAATACTTAAGAAAGCCTTGATTTCTGCACCTATTGTTCAGCCACCTGATTGGAATTTACCCTTTGAAATTATGTGTGATGCTAGTGATTATGCTGTAGGTGCTGTTCTAGGACAAAGAGTTGATAAGAAATTAAATGTTATCCAATATGCTAGTAAAACTCTAGACAGTGCCCAGAGAAATTATGCTACTACTGAAAAAGAATTTTTAGCATTTGTATTTGCTTCTGATAAGTTCAGACCTTATATTGTTGATTCTAAAGTAGCTGTTCACACTGATCATGCTGCTATTAAATATCTTATGGAAAAGAAAGATGCTAAACCTAGACTTATTAGATGGGTTCTCTTGCTACAAAAATTTGATTTGCATATTATTGATAGAAAGGGAGCTGAGAACCCCGTTGCAGACAACTTGTCTAGGTTAGAGAATGTTCTTGATGACCCACTACCTATTGATGATAGCTTCCCTGATGAACAATTAGTTGTCATAAATGTTTCTCGTACTGCTCCATGGTATGCTGATTATGCCCATTACATTGTTGCTAAATTTACACCACCTAGTTTCACATACCAGCAAAAGAAAAAGTTTTTCTATGATTTAAGACATTACTTCTGGGATGACCCACACCTCTATAAAGAAGGATTAGATGGTGTTATTAGATGTTGTGTACCTGAGCATGAACAGGAATAGATCCTACGCAAGTGTCACTCCGAGGCTTATGGAGGACACCATGCTAGAGATAGAACTGCGCATAAGGTATTGCAATCCGGTTTTTATTGGCCTACTCTTTTTAAAGATGCTCGTAAGTTTTTCTTGTCTTGTTATGAATGTCAAAGAATTGGTAATATTAGTAGACGTCAAGAAATGCCTATGAACTATTCACTTGTTATTGAACCATTTGACGTTTGGGGCTTTGATTATATGGGACCATTTCCTTCCTCTAATGGGTACACACATATTTTAGTTGCTGTTGATTACGTTACTAAGTGGGTAGAAGCTATTCCAACTAGTAGTGCTGATCATAACACCTCTATTAAGATGCTTAAAGAAGTTATTTTTCCGAGGTTTGGAGTCCCTAGATACTTAATGACTGATGGTGGTTCACATTTTATTCATGGTGCTTTTCGTAAAATGCTTGCTAAGTACGATGGTAATCATAGAATTGCATCTCCATACCATCCACAATCTAGTGGTCAAGTAGAACTAAGTAATAGAGAGATTAAATTAATTTTGCAAAAGACTGTTAATAGATCTAGAAAGAATTGGTCCAAGAAACTTGATGATGCATTATGGGCCTATAGAACTGCATATAAAAATCCTATGGGTATGTCTCCGTATAAAATGGTTTATGGAAAAGCGTGCCACTTACCTCTCGAACTAGAACACAATGCATATTGGGCCATTAAAGAGCTCAATTATGATTTCAAACTTGCCGATGAGAAGAGGCTATTTGACATTAGCTCACTTGATGAGTGGAGAACCCAGGCCTATGAGAATGCCAAACTGTTTAAAGAAAAAGTTAAAAGATGGCATGACAAAAGGATACAAAAGCGTGAGTTTAATGTAGGTGATTATGTTCTGCTATACAACTCTCGTTTAAGATTTTTTGCAGGAAAACTTCTCTCTAAATGGGAAGGTCCTTACATTATCCAGGAGGTCTATCGTTCCGGTGCCATAAAAATCAACAACTTCGAAGGCACAAATCCAAAGGTGATGAACGGTCAAAGAATCAAACATTATATCTCAGGTAATCCAATAAATGTTGACACTAATGTTATTGAGACCATAACCCCGGAGGAATATATAAGGGACACTTTCCAGAACGTTTCCGACTCCGAAAAGGAATAGGTATGTGGTACGGTAAGTAAACCGACTCCAAAACAGTTCTAATGGCAATTTTTCTCTGTTTTGGAATATTTAAGGAAATAGGAAAATAAGAAGTAGTCTGAAAGGGACACGAGGCATCCACGAGGGTGGAGGGCGCGCCCTACCCCCCTGGGCGCGCCCCTTGCCTCGTGGGCACCTCATGTGCCCTCTGGACTCCGTTTTCTTGCACGATACTGCTTTTGGTCGGTAAAAAATCATTATATAATATTCCGAAGGTTTTGACCACCATACCACGACGCAATCCTCTATTTTTGTTTTGAGTTGTTTCTACTGCATATTAGAGCAAGATGTCTTCTCAAGAGTCAGTTGGGGAGAGTCGGGTGTCTCATCCGACACCGAGACCAGGAGCAAATAGTGATGCTGACCACTTTGGGCCATCAACGGAGGAAGAGATGGAGGCCGACTTGAAAATGATAGATGCCATGGGGGAGGATCAAGAAGTTACTTCTCGTTTCCGAGCCGGATTCACGATGGGGGAACTATAGAGCTCAGCTATTCCAAACTCGGTCATCCCCTCCAATGTTAGATTCCTTTCTTATGAAAGTATGAAAAAGAGTGTTACTTGTTCTCCCGCAGCTATGCAACATCCATGGGTGAAAGGAGCTTTAGCCGCCACGGGTAAGCTTTGTAAGGAAATAATGGACCTCAAGCAAAAAGTCAATAAGCTCGAGGAAGAGAATCGTATCCTGAGGGGCATCATCGCCAGGAATATCACATCACCACCTCCGAAGAAAGAGACATAAATACATGGGTATGGGCACTCCCCTTGGCAACTGCCAAGCTTGGGGGAGGTGCCCCGGTATCGTATCACCATCACACTTCTACCTTTACTGTTTTTCTTAGTTCGATCCTTTTAGTAATATCTTGATCTAGTAGAATAAAGTTTTAGTATGATCTAGTTTTGAGCTTTGCTTTATGATCCTTCTATGTAACCGAGTTCGTGAGCTATATATAATAAAGATTAGTCTTGATTCGAGGGCTTGGTTATCTTGCTATGATTTTGAGGGAATAAAAGAAAGAATAAAAAGAATTAAAGAGATCATATTGATCTTATGGAGAGTAATGACTTCACATATAAAAGAGTATGATGAATAAAAGTTGTTGAGAGTTGACAAACATAGTTTTGGTCATCATTGCAATTAATAGGAAGTAATAAATAAAGAGAGGTTTTCACATACAAATGTACTATCTTGGACATCTTTTATGATTGTGAGCACTCATTAAAATATGACATGCTAAAAATTTGATGTTGGACAAGGAAGACAACGTAATGGGTTATGTTTTCTTATATCCGAAATAAAGTATATTGTCATGGATCATCCAACATGTTGAGCTTGCCTTTCCCCCTCATTCTAGCCAAATTCTTTGCACCAAGTAGAGATACTACTTGTGCTTCCAAATATCCTTAAACCCGGTTTTGCCATGAGAGGCAAGCTTGGCGACCAAATATGAAGATTCCTTTCTCTGTAACCGACTTTGTATAACCCTAGTTCCCTCCGGTGTCTATATAAACCGGAGGGCTTAGTCCGGAAACGGACACAGTCATACAGGCTAGACTTCTAGGGTTTTAGCCATTATGATCTCGTGGTAGATCAACTCTTGTAATACTCGTATTCATCAAGATCAATCAAGCAGGAAGTAGGGTATTACCTCCATAGAGAGGGCCCGAACCTGGGTAAACATTGTGTCCCCTGTCTCCTGTTACCATCGACCTTAGACGCACAGTTCGGGACCCCCTACCCGAGATCCACCGGTTTTGACACCGACATTGGTGCTTTCATTGAGAGTTCCACTGTGTCATCCCCAAAAGGTTTGATGGCTCCTTCAATCATTAACAACGATGATGTCCAAGGGGAAACCTTCCTCCCTGGACAGATCTTCGTGTTCGGCGGCTTCGCCCTGCGGGCCAACTCGCTTGGCCATCTGGAGCAGATCGATAGCTACACCCCTGGCCATCAAGTCAGATTTGGTACCTTGAACTGTGTTGCGGATATCCGTGGAGACTTGATCTTCGACGGCTTTGAGACCACGGCGGCCGCTCCCTGTCCCTACGGTGAACATGACTTAAATCTATCACCGGTCCGTACTCAGGAAATTGCACCTGTAACTACTCTGGCCCTAGACCCGGAGCAGATCGCGACATCCGAGGATGGGAAGCTCAACCCCGCCACGGAAGCCGCGAACTCCGCGGCGTTGGAGCCGCACACAGACCCAACCTCGGGTGATATCTGTGTCTCCGGAACCTCGGACTTGTTTCCGGTGATAAGTTCTGAACCATGTGCGTCCGCTTATGTCGAGCGGGATCGGTCATCAATCACCGAATTCAGTGCGGCGAACATCCTCCGGCACTCGCCTTTAGGCGACATGCTGAACTCATTAAGAAATCTATCCCTAGCGGGGGACTCACAGCCGAACTATATCCGGTTCGAACTGGAGGCTGATGACGGGGAATTTCGCTTCCCACCCGCCACCCATTACATAGCCACTGTCGAGGACTTGACCAACATACTCGATTACGGCTCCAAAGACATCGACGGTATGGACGACAATGCAGATGTGGAGCACGGCCAAAACCCGCCGTTTACCGGGCGCTGGACGGCCACCTCTTCGTACAACGTATACATGGTGGATACACCCAAAGAGAATAGCGGTGAAGACAAGGAAAAGCCATTTGAGGACGAGCCTCCCAAGACACAACCAAAGCGCCGGCATCAGCGGCGCCGCTCTAAATCTCGCCGCAGCAAGGACAGCAACACCGGCACAAGAGACGATCACACTCCGGATGGTGCCGAAGAAGATCCCGACGAGCAAACAGCCAAACAGGACGATCGGGAAGATGGGCAAGTCAGCCCTGACGAACAGGCCATAGACGATGACTCGGAGGGCAGCACTTATCTTCCACCCTCCGAGGATGAGGCGAGCCTTGGCAATGAGGATTTCATCGTGCCTGAGGAACCTCTCGAGCAAGAACGCTTCAGGCGTCAGCTAATAGCCACTGCAAGAAGCCTGAAAAAGAAGCAGCAGCAGCTTCAAGATGATCAGGATCTGCTCAACAATAGATGGACTGATGTCCTAGTAGCCGAAGAACACGGCCCTAAACGCCCAGCCAAAAGTTACCCGAAGCGCAAATTGCTACCTCAGTTCGATGACGAGGTGCTGGAGCCTGTACCATCATCGTGCAATGCGCCTGACTGACCACCACGGGGTCAGGATAAGGAGGTAACTCAAGCCGAACACCAGACCGGCCCACCTCACCGTAAGGGCAGGGATAAAACAGCTCCGGGTTACACATATGACCTTCGGCAGGACCTGGACAGCAGAGCAGGACATACAATATTAATCTATGGATCACGGGGGCGTGCCTTGACACGCGACGACGGCTACCTATTCGGACGAGACAAACCTAGTCACATCCGGGCCGAAAACCGCAGACGGACTCCATCGGAGCTACATCGCGATGCGGCCCGATATAGAAGCGCCGCACACCCTCTCTGCTTCACTGACGAGGTAATGGATCATGAATTCCTAGAAGGGTTTAAACCCGTGAACATCGAATCATACGATGGGATAACCGATCCCGCGGTATGGATCGAAGATTTTATTCGCCACATCCATATGGCCCGCGGAGATGATCTCCACGCCATCAAATACCTCCCATTAAAACTCAAAGGGCCAGCTCGGCACTGGTTAAACATTCTGCCTGAGAATTCTATTGGCAGCTGGGAGGACCTGGAAGAAGCCTTCCTTGACAACTTCCAAGGTAAATATGTCTGACCACCAGATGCCGATGACCTAAGTCATATAGTTCAACAGCCTAGAGAGTCAGCCAGGAAATTCTGGACTAGGTTCCTAACTAAAAAGAACCAGATCATCGACTGTCCGGATGCCGAAGCCCTAGTGGCCTTTAAACATAGCATCCATGACGAATGGCTCGCCCGCCACCTCGGCCAGGAAAAGCCAAAGTCCATGGCAGTCCTCACGGCACTCATGACCCGCTTTTGTGCGGGAGAGGATAGTTGGTTGGCCCGTAGCAAAAATACAGAAAGCGAAACGGGCACCCCGAGGCCAAAAATAGCAACGGCAAGCTCCGACGCAGCAGACACAAACGCCGAAGCAATGGTGACAACACGACAGTCAACGCCGTATTCAGTGGTTCCAAGTCCGGTCAGCGGAAGAAGCCATATAAAAGAAATAATCAGAGACCATCTAGCTTGGACCGCATACTCGATCGTCCGTGCCAAATCCATGGCACCCCTGGCAAACCAGCCAATCATACCAACAGAGATTGTTGGGTTTTTAAACAGGCCGGCAACTTAAATGCCGAAAACAAAGAAAAAGGATCCCAAAGCAAGGATGATGACGAGGAGCCCCGGCAACCGAACACAGGGGGACAAAAGAAGTCCCCCCCAGATCAAAACGGTGAACATGATATATGCTACGCACATCCTCAAGAAGGAGCGCAAGCGCGCGCTCAGGAACGTCTACGCGATAGAGCCAGTCGCCCCAAAATTTAATCCATGGTCATCAGGCCCGGTCACTTTCGATCGACGGGATCACCCGACCAGTATCCATCATGGCGGTTCAGCCGCATTGGTCCTGGACCCAATAATTGATGGATTCCACCTGACGCGAGTCCTTATGGACGACGGCAGCAGCCTAAACCTGCTCTATCAGGATACAGTGCACAAAATGGGCATTAACCCATCACGGATCAAGCCCACAAAGACTACCTTTAAAGGAGTCATACCAGGTGTAGAGACCCGTTGCATGGGCTCAATTACGTTAGAGGTCGTCTTCGGATCTCCGGACAACTTCCGAAGCGAAGAGCTGATCTTCGATATCGTCCCTTTTCGCAGCGGCTACCATGCACTGCTTGGACGGACCGCATTTGCTCGGTTCAATGCGGTGCCACACTATGCTTATCTCAAGCTCAAGATGCCCGGTCCACGTGGCGTCATAACAGTCAATGGAAACACGGAACGCTCCCTCCGTACAGAAGAGCACACCGCTGCCTTAGCAGCAGAAGTACAGAGCGGCCTTCTCAAGCGGAACCTTAATTCGGCTGCCGAGCCCCCGGACACCGTTAAGAGGGTCCGGACTATTCTGCAGCAGGGCAGCTCGGCTCGTCAGGAGCTCGACTAGCAATTTGGCCCCTGTCCCAGTCCCAATCAAGTAAAGGCATTGGTACCGCGCGTACATAACTACCCACTCAAAATACCATGGGCACAGACGGAGGCATAACTACCTTGTGATCCACAATACGGCTTGACCGCTCCTGGACACATTTACTTTCACTGTTTCCTTTTTCCTTTTCAGGTTCCTTTTTCACAAGCCTTCCCTGATGGCTGGATCACAGTTCCTTTCGAATGACAAATACACCAAGACGGCAGTCAGCCTGGACGTAGAGGGGAATTTCCAGGTGGTCTCTTTAACGACCACTCTACCTGTTTTCAGGGCCCACACACAGCTCTCCCTTGGTGATGGCATGTTAAATAGCCCGCTGCTTATCGCACCATTTGTATCAATGCGCCTTAACGTATTAATCAAATTACAATGGAAACAGCTTGCGGCCCAAATTTTAGGCCCCTACTTTATGCTTTTCTATTTTCCTCCTTTTTATTATTATTAATAAGCTTATCAGATAGCACCCGTACACTATGGTACGTCTCAATTTGCCAGGGGCTTCGTAGCGCCCTGCTCTTTGGCAACAAAAGTCCGAACACTTTTTACAGTATAGTTCGGCACCCCGAATTTAGCACTATATGCATTGGCTCTGAATCATGTCTTTGGTCAATAGTTGGGTTGCCCGGTTCCTGTGCTTGCTACCTTACATCCAGCTATATCGGCTAAGGTAGTAAAGGGAGCACTACTGCAATTGTGCCCTGGTTTACCCGAAGGAGCACCTCAGTAGAGAAAGCCAAAAACTGACTGTCATGATGCAGCGAGAGCCGGTCAGCTCTTCGGAGGTTTCAAATCGATAGAGATTTTTTCCGCATTACGCGAAGGATCGTTACTTACCCGGTCAGGTGCTTATAGCATTCTAGTTCGGATACTAGGGGCTGCGCCCACACTTTTTGTCAAACTCCTATGGCTAAGTGAGAGTGCTAAAGCCGTATAGTCTGATTGCCTGGTTCGTTGCGCTAAACACCTCCTTCAAGGACCTAACAATTGGATCAAGAGTGTTTAGATTCCATCCCGAACACCCCCGTACTACCTACGTGGGGGCAAAAGCCGACGACTGGCCAACTCTCAGATTTCATTCAAAACGGCCGCACAGGAGATAAAACTTTTTAATAACAAAAATTATATTACATAACAACTTTGTTTCATATTACAAGGCACAGACAACTCGAATATATTCATTCAAAGATAATGTCTTGTGAACACTGCGTCTCTACAAGGCGAGACCCCTCCAGGACGTCTCCAAAATACCGCTCGGGCGTGCGGTGCTCCTTGCCCTCGGGCGGGCCCTCAGTCACAAGCTTGGCGTCCATCTAATTCGCCCACCACGCCTTGACTCGTGCGAAGGCCATCCGCGCTCCCTCGATGCAGACCGATCGCTTGATGACGTCCAGCCGAGGACAGGCGTTCACCAGCCGCTTCACGAGGCCGAAGTAACTGCCGGGTATAGCTTCGGTGGGCCACAGCCGGATTATTAAATCCTTCATGGCCAGTTCGGCCACCCTATGCAGCTCGACCAGCCGTTTCAGCTGATCGATGAAGGGCACGGGATGCTCTGGCGCAAGGTATTGCGACCAGAACAGCTTCTCCGTTGAGCTCCCCTCTTCAGCTCGGAAGAACTCCGCAGCGTCTGAGACACTGCGCGGCAGGTCCGCAAACGCCCCTGGAGAACTCCGAATCCGTGTTAGTAAGACATACTTCTTCTTCACATACTTGCTTTG
Organism: Triticum aestivum; assembly: GCF_018294505.1. Classification (NCBI taxonomy): domain Eukaryota; kingdom Viridiplantae; phylum Streptophyta; class Magnoliopsida; order Poales; family Poaceae; genus Triticum; species Triticum aestivum. The sequence goes on along the minus strand of NC_057796.1, from coordinate 271,491,819 downwards.
CATACTAAATTCCTTACCCGCCGCGATCTTCTTGGCCTCCTGGATCTCCTGGAGGGCGCCCTGGGCCTCAACCCGGGCTTCTTCCGTGCTCTGGCGGGCCTTGGCGAGTTCGGCCTCTCGGGCCGAAACATCGCACTCCAAGGCCTCGCACTTCTTCACGGCGTCTTGGAGCTCTTGTTGAACCTCGTTGACCCTGGCTTGAGCTTCTTGCGGGCGGCTTGCTCTTTGGCAGCTTTCTCCTCAGCTTCGGCTAGGGCCTTCTTAAGGGCCTCGACCTCGGTCGTTGCTCCTGCACATATCATAAACGCTATGGTCAATACACACCATTTATTCTTTCCGAATATATAGCGACTCATTAATTACCTTGATGGTCTGCTAGCTCCTTCCTCACTTGGCCGAGCTCCTCCTCGGCCCGCTCCAGCTTCTGCTTTAGTCCAAAGACTTCAGCGGCGTGCGAGGTTGCGGCCAACAACGACGCTTGCTCATTAATACAAGACACACCTAGTTAGTTTCCTGCAAAGACGAATTGATCCTCTGTCTGGTTTTTCTTTTCAGAACACCAGACAGTGTCTCAGGGGCTATTGTCTATATGGGGATTTTCTCCTTTGCGTCGTTTACCTCAAAACCTGTCAGCAGGCCGCTGCAGGCTTCGGTCAGTCCGCTCTTGACGGACTGAACCCTCTCAATCACCGTACCCATAAGGATACGGTGTTCTTCCACAATGGAAGCGCCTCGCAGCGCTTCCAGAAGATTGTCCGGTGCCTCTGGTTGAACAGAGGTCACCGGTGGGATAGGCACACCTCCGTCTTTCAAAGGAGACGGCATGCCGGACTTCGGAGCCGTGTAGGTCTCCAGAACCGAATCCGGACGGGGGCCGAACTAAATATGGCCCCCATCGCTAGTATCCATGGGGGACTGCTCCCCCATGTGTCCGGCGGCCGAGTTCTCGCCCTCTGGCGCCACCCTAACAGCCTCCCGAGACTCTCCCTGGCCTGGGAAAGTCCTCCGTGATAGCACCTCGGCGTCGCCCTTGGCCGTGGGAGCGTAAGCGGCCGGCGGTGACACGCTGGCCATCGCCCTTGAATCCAACGAACCTCTTGATGAGGATCGCTGGGAGCTGTCATGGGCCGGACTGCAATTGCGCAATTAACCACGTTAATACAATAAGGAGAAAAAGGCTGGATACACGAGCAAGTGCGAGTCTATCAGTACTTATGACGCGGCCAGGGGCTTGCTCCGGGGAGGTCACTCCGGACTGCTGTCAACGTCCCACGCGGTTTTATCCGCGAGGGAGCTTTTCCCCTTCTTGGGCGCCTCCGCCTCCAGATTTGTGGAGGCCACCCTCTTCTTCATCCCCCCGTCAGGGGGAGGGTTGCTTTCCTCCTCCTCCTCTTCGTCATCTTCGGCAACAGAGGAGTGAGTCTTGTCTTCGGACATCACGCCCGAAGTGCCCTTGCGACGAGGGCCACCCCGGCCCCCCTTGGCCTTCTTCTTGGCCTTCTTTTCCGGCGGCTGATAGGGCGCCAGGACCAGCATCTTCGCCAGGAGCGAGATGACTGGCTCTTCGGGCAGCGGAGCCGAACTATGAATTCGCTCCGCTTTCTCCGTCCATTCCTGAAAGGATAAATTAGCGAAGTTTAGTTTCCCTCCTTGGACAAGCAGGTAGAGAATACGCCTTGGGATGCGAAAGACTTACGTCGTTGGCAAGGTGGGCAAGATCATGCCCACGATCCGAATCTATGGTCGGCGGCTTCTCGTCGCCCTTGAAGAGCAGCTTCCAGGCGTCTTCGTGGGTGGTGCCGAAGAGCCTCACCAAAGTCTGGTGCTTCTCCGGATTGAACTCCCATAGAGGGGAAGTTCGGCTTTGGCAGGGGAGGATTTGGCGAACTAGCATAACCTGGATCACGTCGACGAGCCTGATGTTTTTGTCCACCATGCTTTGGATGTGTGTTTGTAGCACCATCAGCTCGTCCGACGAAGACCAATTCGGGCCCTTCTCCATCCAGGAGGTCAGCCGCGTTGGAGCTCCGGACTTGAATTCGGGAGCCGTGGCCCAGGTGGCGTCGCGGGGCTCTGTGATATAAAACCACAGCTTCTGCCATTCCTTGACAGTCTCCACAAATGTGCCCTTGGGCCATGTGACGTTGGGCATCTTGCTCACCATGGCTCCTCCGCACTCCGCATGTTGGCCGTCCACCACCTTCGGCTTCACGTTGAAGATCTTAAGCCACAGGCCGAAGTGGGGCTGGACGCGGAGGAAAGCCTCGCACACGACAATGAATGCCGAGATGTTGAGGAAAGAGTTCGGGGCTAGATCATGGAAATCTAGCCCGTAATAGAACATGAGTCCGCGGATGAAAGGGTGGAATGGAAACCCTAGTCCGCGGACGAAATGAGGGAGGAATACCACCCTCTCGTTGGGTTTCGGTGTGGGGACGACTTGTCCCTTGGCCGGAAGCCGGTGGGCGATCTCCTTCGCCAGATACCCGGCCTCCCGAAGCTCGGCGATGTCCTTCACCGTGACAGAAGAAGCCATCCACTTGCCTTGACCTCCGGATCCGGACATGGTTGGGAGCTTGCTCGGAGTGGAAAAAATGAGAACTTGGGCGCTGGAGCTCGAGAATGGAAGGACAGAGAGGGAGAGAAGGCGTGGGTGAAGAAAGGTAATCCTTATCCCCTTATAAAGGCAGTAAAAATCGAACGCCTCCCACTCGCCTATTCCCAAGGGCTGTGTAAACGGCGCGGTTGGATTACCCACGCCTGTATTGATGAGAATCCTGCAATAAGGGGACACGATCTCTGCTTTGACAAGACGTGCCAATGGAAACCGCATCTCGAAACATGGAACGGCAGAAGAAAAAGGTTTGAAATAATGACCGGGCAGACGTGATGTCATATTGCAAAAAGTTGTCAGCGGATTGGACTCGTGGAATATTATACTCTGTGCGGTTGTGTGTGGTATGTGTGTTACAGGTTCATACACGATCATTGCATCCGAAGACTATCTTGGAGTTCGGAAGGAGGAACCCGCCCTGCAATGCCAAAGACAAATCTGCGCGCCGGATACCTCGTCATTGAAGCCAGGTTCAGGGGCTACTGAGGGAGTCCTGGACTAAGGGGTCCTCGGGCGTCCGGCCTGTTGGACATGGGCCGGACTAATGGGCTGAGAAGATACAAGACCGAAGACTTTTTCCCGTGTCCGGATAGGACTCTCCTTGGCGTGGAAGGCAAGCTTGGCGACCAAATATGAAGATTCCTTTCTCTGTAACCGACTTTGTATAACCTTAGTTCCCTCCGGTGTCTATATAAATCGAAGGGCTTAGTCCAGAAACGGACACAGTCATATAGGCTAGACTTCTAGGGTTTTAGCCATTACGATCTTGTGGTAGATCAACTCTTGTAATACTCGTATTCATCAAGATCGATCAAGCAGGAAGTAGGGTATTACCTCCATAGAGAGGGCCCGAACCTGGGTAAACATTGTGTCCCCTGTCTCATGTTACCATCGACCTTAGACGCACAGTTCGGGACCCCCTACCCGAGATCCACCGGTTTTGACACCGACAGTCGTCTCGAGGTGGAACCTGGTGAAACCAATCTAGGGCTCCGGCAGAGCTGTTCTGCCGGGGAAACATCCCTCCGGGAGGGGGAAATCATCACCATCGATCCTCTCATCGGGAGGGGGTCAATCTCCATCAACATCTTCACCAGCACCATCTCCTCTCAAACCCTAGTTCATCTCTTGTATCCAATATTTGTCTTAAAACCTCAGATTGGTACCTGTGGGTTGCTAGTAGTGTTGATTACTCCTTGTAGTTCATGCTAGTTGGTTTATTTGGTGGAAGATCATATGCTCAGATCCTTTATGCATATTAATACCGCTCTGATTATGAACATGAATATGATTTGTGAGTAGTTACATTTGTTCCTGAGGACATGGGAGAAGTCTTGCTATAAGTAGTCATGTGAATTTGGTATTCGTTCGATATTTTGATGAGATTAATACGTCTTCGTCGTATCTATAATTTTTGATTGTTCCATGCCAATATTCTACAACTTTTACATACTTTTGGCAACTTTTTATACTATTTTTGGGACTAACATATTGATCCAGTGCCCAGTGCCAGTTCCTGTTTGTTGCATGTTTTTTGTTTCGCAGAAAATCCATATCAAACAGAGTCCAAACGAGATAAAAACTGACAGAGATTTTTTTGGAATATATGTGAATTTTGGGAAGTGGAATCAACGAGAGACGATGCCCGAGGGGCCCACGAGGGTGAGGGGCACGCCCCAGGGGGTCAGGCATGCCCTGGGCCCTCGTGGCCACTCTGTAAGGCAGTTGGTGCCCTTCTTTCGCCGCAAGAAAGCCAATATCCGGATAAAAATCGTGTTCAAATTTCAGCCCAATCGGAGTTACGGATCTCTGGGAATTTAAGAAATGGTGAAAGGGCAGAATCAGGAACGCAGAAACAGAAGGAAACAGAGAGACAGATCCAATCTCGAAGGGGCTCTCGCCCCTCCGCCGCCATGGAGGCCATGGACCAGAGGGGAAACCCTTCTCCCATCTAGGGGGAAGGTCAAGGAAGAAGAAGAAGAAGAAGAAGGGGGGCCCACTCTCCTCTCTCCCAGAGGCGCCGGTACGCCGCCGGGGCCATCATCATCACCGCAATCTACACCAACACCTCTGTCATCTTCACCAACATCTTCATCACCTTCCCCCATCTATCTACAGCGGTCCACTCTCCCGCAACCCGCTATACCCTCTACTTGAACATGGTGATTTATGCTTCATATTATTATCCAATGATGTGTTGCCATCCAATGATGTCTGAGTAGATTTTCGTTGTCCTATCGGTAATTGGTGAATTGCTATGATTGGTTTAATTTGCTTGTGGTTATGTTGCGGTTCTTTGGTGCCCATCATATGAGCGCGCGCGTGGATCACACCATAGGGTTAGTTGTATGTTGATAGGACTATGCATTGGAGGGCAAGAGTGACAGAAGCTTCAACCTAGCATAGAAATTGATGCATACGGGATTGAAGGGGGGCCAATATATCTTAATGCTATGGTTGGGTTTTACCTTAATGAACGTTAGTAGTTGCGGATGCTTGCTAACAGTTCCAATCATAAGTGCATAGAATTCCAAGTCAGGGATGACATGCTAGCAGTGGCCTCTCCCACATAAAACTTGCTATCGGTCTAGTAAAGTAGTCAATTGCTTAGGGACAATTTCGCAACTCCTACCACCACTTTTCCACACTCGCTATACTAACTTTATTGCTTCTTTACTTAAAACAGCCCCTAGATTTTATTTACGTGCTCTTTATTATCTTGCAAACCTATCCAACAACACCTACAAAGTACTTCTAGTTTCATACTTGTTCTAGGTAAAGCGAACGTTAAGCGTGCGTAGAGTTGTATCGGTGGTCGATAGAACTTGAGGGGATATTTGTTCTACCTTTAGCTCCTCGTTGGGTTCGACACTCTTACTTATCGAAAGAGGCTACAATTGATCCCCTATACTTGTGGGTTATCAAGACCTTTTTCTGGCGCCGTTGCCGGGGAGTTATAGCGTGGGGTGAATATTCTCGTGTGTGGTTGTTTGCTTTATCACTAAGTAATTTTTATTTGTTGTTCTAAGTTGTTCTCTATCTTTAGTTATGGATATGGAACACGAAATACCAAAAAAATTAGGTTTACTTGCTACTCATGGAGATGGGGAACCTCCTAAAACCCTCGATGCTCATTATGTGAAAGATATTATGCACTACTTTAATAATCCTGAGAAAACCCATTCAATTATATAATGGGAGACACGTTGGATCAACGTGAATACTTTAGGGATTATCGCTTGACTCAAAAAGGGAAACTATTATGGGATCAAATTCATATGTTGCATTGGTATGCTCGGCAACTATGCTTGAGATATGATTATACTTGTTGCTCTAGGATGAAGGCTCCACACCTTCCCTTTTCATGCAGATTTAATGATAATAAAACCTTGGCTTCTTATGCTAATGGTATATATGATTACTATGATGTGGAACAAATAGAAGAATTTGTTGCTTTTAAGGGTGCATGTGAAATTGAATCTTTGTTTAAAGAGTTTGAAGATTTTGATGATTCAGTTTATAGACCTGAAAATTTAGCTATCCTTAAATATTGCTATGAGAATTATAAATACAATTATGATATTGATGAATTTATTGAGAAAGTCTCCGCTGTCCAAGAAGAGACTAATATTTTGCAGGAGTCTATGGAAGAAGAAATTAATGATAGTATGAGCTCATTGGATGAAAAAGATGAGGAGGAGAGCGAAGAACAAAAGGAGGAAGAATGGATTAGCTACCCGTGCCCACCTTCTAATGAGAGTAACCCTCCAACTCATACATTGTTTAATGTCCCTTCGTTCTTACCAAGGATGAATGCCATGATAATTGCTATGATCCCGTTGATTCTTTTGAAATATCCCTTTTTGATGATGCTTGCTATGCTTGTGGCCAAGATGCCAATATGAATTATGCTTATGGAGATGAACTTGCTATAGTTCTTTATGTTAAACATGAAAGTGTTTCTATTGCACCCATGCATGATAGTCCTATTATCTTATTGAATTCTCCCGACTACACTATATCGGAGAAGTTTTCCCTTATTAAGGATTATATTGATGGGTTGCGTTTTACTACTACACATGATGATTTTGATAGATATAATATGCATGTGCTTGCTGCTCCTACTTGAAATTATTATGAGAGAGGAACTATATCTCCACCTCTCTATGTTTCCCACACGATAAAATTGCAAGAAACTGCTTATGCTATGTATTGGCCTTTACTTGATGTGCATGAATTGTTCTTGTATGACATGCCGATGCATAGGAAGAGAGTTAGACTTCGTTGTTGCATGATATATGTTACTTTGTGCTCACTACTAAATTACAAATCATTGTTAATTAAAATTGGCTTTGATATACCTTGGGATCCGGGTGGATCCATTACTTGAGCACTATATGCCTAGCTTAATGGCTTTAAAGAAAGCGCTGCCAGGGAGACAACCCGGAAGTTTTAGAGAGTCATTGTTTTTGTTGTGTGCTTTTATAAAGTTTAAAAATAAAAATAATGTGCCAAGATTTGCCTTTAGGATGTTTAGATTGCTTGTTGGTTTGTGCGGTGCAAAACAGAAACTTTGGCTGTAGTGCATGATTTTACATTTTTTACTGGAACTTCAAACGGTTCTGAAACATTTTGCACTGTCTTTCTATACAAATTGTTTATTTTTACTATTTTTTCAGAATTTTTGGAGTACCAGAGGTATGGTGAATGTTCAGATTACTACAGACTGTCCTGTTTAAGACAGATTCTGTTTTTGATGCATAGTTTGCTTGTTTTGATGAAACTATTGATTTCTATCAGTGGATTAAGGCATGGAAAAGTTATATTGCAGTAGCTACAATGCAAAAACAAAATATGAATTGGTTGCAACAGTACTTAGAGTAGTGATTTGCTTTATTATACTAACGGATCTTACAGAGCTTTCTGTTGAGTTTTGTGTGGATGAAGTGTTCGAAGATCGAGGATGTCTCGATGTGAGGAGAAGGAGGAGAGGCAAGAGCTCAAGCTTGGGGATGCCCAAGGCACCCCAAGTAAATATTCAAGGAGACTCAAGCGTCTAAGCTTGGGGATGCCCCGGAAGGCATCCCATCTTTCTTCAACAAGTATCGGTATGTTTTCGGATTCGTTTCGTTCATGTGATATGTGCAAATCTTGGAGCGTCTTTTGCATTTAGTTTTCACTTTTCTTTGATGCACCATGCTGGTATGAGATAGTCCATGGTTGATTTATAGAATGCTCTTTGCACTTCACTTATATCTTTTGAGTATGGCTTTATAGAATGCTTCATGTGCTTCACTTATATCATTTGAAGTTTGGATTGCCTGTTTCTCTTCACATAGAAAACCGCCATTTGTAGAATGCTCTTTTGCTTCACTTATATTTGTTAGAGCGTGGGCATATCTTTTGTAGAAAGAATTAAACTCTCTTGCTTCACTTATATCTATTTAGAGAGATGACAGGAATTGGTCATTCACATGGTTAGTCATAAAATCCTACATAAAACTTGTAGATCACTGAATATGATATGTTTGATTCCTTGCAATAGTTTTGCGATATAAAGATGGTGATATTAGAGTCATGCTAGTGGGTAGTTGTGGATTGTAGAAATACTTGTGTTGAAGTTTGTGATTCCCGTAGCATGCACGTATGGTGAACCGTTATGTAACGAAGTTGGAGCATGAGGTATTTATTGATTGTCTTCCTTATGAGTGGCGGTCGGGGACGAGCGATGGTCTTTTCCTACCAATCTATCCCCCTAGGAGCATGCGCGTAGTACTTTGTTTCAATGACTAATAGATTTTTGCAATAAGTATGTGAGTTCTTTATGACTAATGTTGAGTCCATGGATTATACACACTCTCACCCTTCCATCATTGCTAGCCTCTTCGGTATCGTGCATTGCCCTTTCTCACCTCGAGAGTTGGTGCAAACTTCGCCGGTGCATCCAAACCCCGTGATACGATACGCTCTATCACACATAAGCCTCCTTATATCTTCCTCAAAACAGCCACCATACCTACCTATCATGGCATTTCCATAGCCATTCCGAGATATATTGCCATGCAACTTCCATCATCATCACATACATGACTTGATCATTTACTGTCATATTGCTTTGCATGATCTTAAGATAGCTAGCATGATGTTTTCATGGCTTGTCCGTTTTTTTGATGTCATTGCTACGCTAGATCATTGCACATCCCGGTACACCGCCGGAGGCATTCATATAGAGTCATATCTTTGTTCTAGTATCAAGTTGTAATATTGAGTTGTAAGTAAATAAAAGTGTGATGATCATAATTGTTAGAACATTGTCCCATGTGAGGTTATCAAAATAAAAGTGGCCAAAGAAGCCCCAAAAAAAGAGAGAGGCCAAAGAAGCCTACAAAAAAGAAAGAAAAGGAAAAAAACAAAAAAATGAGAGAAAAGAGAGAAGGGACAATGTTACTATCCTTTTACCACACTTGTGCTTCAGAGTAGCACCATGTTCTTCATATAGAAAGTCTCTTGAGTTATCACTTTCATATACTAGTGGGAATTTTCATTATAGAACTTGGCTTGTATATTCCAACGATGGGCTTCCTCAAATGCCCTAGGTCTTCATGAGCAAGAAAGTTGGATGCACACCCACTTAGTTTCAGTTTGAGCTTTCATACACTTATAGCTCTAGTGCATCCGTTGCATGGCAATCCCTACTCCTCACATTGACATCAATTGATGGGCATCTCCATAGCCCGTTGATTAGCCGCGTCGATGTGAGACTTTCTCCCTTTTTGTCTTCTCCACACAACCTCCACCATCATATTCTATTCCACCTATAGTGCTATGTCCATGGCTCACGCTCATGTATTGCGTGAAAGTTGAAAAGGTTTGTGAATGTCAAAAGTATGAAACAATTGCTTGGCTTGTCATCGGGGTTGTGCATGATTTGAATATTTTGTGTGGTGAAGATGGAGTATAGCCAGACCATATGATTTTGTAGGGATAACTTTCTTTGGCCATGTTATTTTGAAAAGACATGATTGCTTTATTAGTATGCTTGAAGTATTATTGTCTTAATGTCAAATGATAGACTATTGCTTTGAATCACTCGTGTCTTAATATTCATGCCATGATTAGATTACATGATCAAGATTATGCTAGGTAGCATTCCACATCAAAAATTATCTTTTTTATCATTTACCTACTCGAGGACGAGCAGGAATTAAGCTTGGGGATGCTGATACGTCTCCGTCGTATCTATAATTTTTGATTGTTCCATGCCAATATTCTACAACTTTTACATACTTTTGGCAAATTTTTATACTATTTTTGGGACTAACATATTGATCCAGTGCCCAGTGCTAGTTCCTGGTTGTTGCATGTTTTTTGTTTCGCAGAAAATCCATATCAAACGAAGTCCAAACGGGATAAAAACTGACAGAGATTTTTTTGGAATATATGTGAATTTTGGGAAGTGGAATCAACGCGAGACGATGCCCGAGGGGCCCACGAGGGTGAGGGGCGCGCCCCAGGGGGTCAGGCGTGCCCTGGGCCCTCGTGGCCACTCCGTAAGGCGGTAGGTGCCCTACTTTCGCCGCAAGAAAGCCAATATCCGGATAAAATTCGTGTCCAAATTTCAGCCCAATCGGAGTTACGGATCTCCGGGAATTTAAGAAACGGTGAAAGGGCAGAATCAGGAACGCAGAAACAGAAGGAAACAGAGAGACAGATCCAATCTCGGAGGGGCTCTCGCCCCTCCGCCACCATGGAGGCCATGGACCAGAGGGGAAACCCTTCTCCCATCTAGGGGGAAGGTCAAGGAAGAAGAAGAAGGGGGGCCCTCTCCCCTCTCTCCCGGTGGCGCCGGAACACCGCCGGGGCCGTCATCATCACCGCAATCTACACCAACACCTCTGTCATCTTCACCAACATCTTCATCACCTTCGCCCATCTATCTACAGCGGTCCACTCTCCCGCAACCCGCTGTACCCTCTACTTGAACATGGTGCTTTATGCTTCATATTATTATCCAATGATATGTTGCCATCCTATGATGTCTGAGTAGATTTTCGTTGTCCTATCAGTAATTGGTGAATTGCTATGATTGGTTTAATTTGCTTGTGGTTATGTTGTTGTCCTTTGGTGCCCATCATATGAGCACGCGCGTGGATCACACCATAGGGTTAGTTGTATGTTGATAGGACTATGTATTGGAGGGCAAGAGTGACAGAAGCTTCAACCTAGCATAGAAATTGATGCATACGGGATTGAAGGGGGACCAATATATCTTAATTCTATGGTTGGGTTTTACCTTAATGAACGTTAGTAGTTGCGGATGCTTGCTAATAGTTCCAATCATAAGTGCATAGAATTCCAAGTCAGGGATGACATGCTAGCAGTGGCCTCTCCCACATAAAACTTGCTATCGGTCTAGTAAAGTAGTCAATTGCTTAGGGACAATTTCGCAACTCCTACCACCACTTTTCCACACTCGCTATACTAACTTTATTGCTTCTTTACCTAAAACAGCCCCTAGTTTTTATTTACGTGCTCTTTATATTCTTGCAAACCTATCCACAACACCTACAAAGTACTTCTAGTTTCATACTTGTTCTAGGTAAAGCGAACGTTAAGCGTGCGTATAGTTGTATCGGTGGTCGATAGAACTTGAGGGAACATTTGTTCTACCTTTAGCTCCTCGTTGGGTTCGACACTCTTACTTATCGAAAGAGGCTACAATTGATCCCCTATACTTGTGGGTTATGAGAGATGTATGTTGTCTTTCCTCTAGTGGTGTTATGTGAACGTCGACTACATGACACTTCACCATTATTTGGGCCTAGAGGAAGGCATTGGGAAGTAATAAGTAGATGATGGGTTGCTAGAGTGACAGAAGCTTAAACCCTAGTTTATGCGTTGCTTCGTAAGGTGCTGATTTGGATCCATATGTTTCATGCTATGGTTAGGTTTACCTTAATACTTCTTTTGTAGTTGCGGACGCTTGAAATAGGGGTTAATCATAAGTGGGATGCTTGTCCAAGGAAGGGAAGTACCCAAGCACCGGTCCACCCACATATCAAATTATCAAAGTAACGAACGTGAATCACATGAGCATGATGAAAACTAGCTTGACGATAATTCCCATGTGTCCTCGGGAGCGCTTTCTTTTATATAAGAGTTTGTCCAGGCTTGTCCTTTGCTACAAAAAGGATTGGGCCACCTTGCTGCACCTTATTTACTTTTATTACTTGTTACCCGTTACAAATTACCTTATCACAAAACTATCTATTACCGATAATTTCAGTGCTTGCAGACAATACCTTACTGAAAACCGCTTGTCATTTCCTTCTGCTCCTCGCTGGGTTCGACACTCTTACTTATCGAAAGGACTACGATAGATCCCCTATACTTGTGGGTCATCAGTGATGCATAGCAACGAGAGGGGAGAGTGTTGTCTACGTACCCTCGTAAACCGTAAGCGGAAGCGTTATGACAACGCGGTTGATGTAGTCGTACGTCTTCACGATCCGACCGATCCTAGCACCGAAGATACGACACCTCCGCGATCTGCACACGTTCATCTCGGTGACGTCCCGCAACTCTAGATCCAGCTGAGGTCGGGGAGAGTTGCGTTAGCACGACGGCGTGGTGATGGTGATGATGAAGCTACCGGCGCAGGGCTTCGCCTAAGCACTGAATGATATGACCGAGGTGGAAATCTTTGGAGGGGGGCACCGCACACAGCTAAACAATCAACTTGTGTGTCTATGGGGTGCCCCTCCCCCGTATATAAAGGAGTGGAGGAGGGGGAGGGCCGGCCCTCTGATGACGCGCCCAAGGGGGGAGTCCTATTCCCGGTGGGAGTAGGATTCCCCCTTCCCTAGTTGGAGTTGGAGAGGAAGGAAGGAGGAGGGAGGGAGAAGGAAAGGGGGGCCGACCCCCCCACCCAATTCGGATTGGGCTTGGGGGAGGCGCGGCCTCTACCTGGCCGCCTCCTCCTCTCTCCCACTAAGGCCCAATAAGGCCCATAGACTCCCTGGGGGGGGGGGGGTGTCCGGTAACCCCCCGGTACTCCGGTAAATGCCTGAACTCACCTGGAACCATTCCGGTGTCCAAACATAGCCTTCCAATATATAGATCTTTATGTCTCGACCATTTCGAGACTCCTCGTCATGTCCGTGATCACATCCGAGACTCCAAACAACCTTCGGTACATCAAAACACATAAACTCATAATACAAATCGTCATCGAACGTTAAGCGTGCGGACCCTACGGGTTTGAGAACTATGTAGACATGACCGAGACTCATCTCCGGTCAATAACCAATAGAGGAACCTGGATGGTCATATTGGTTCCTACATATTCTACGAAGATCTTTATCGGTCAAACCGCATAACAACATACGTTGTTCCCTTTGTCATCGGTATGTTACTTGCCCGAGATTCGATCGTCGGTATCTCAATACCTAGTTCAATCTCGTTACTGGCAAGTCTCTTTACTCGTTCCGTAATGCATCATCCCGTAACTAACTCATTAGTCACATTGCTTGAAAGGCTTATAGTGATGTGCATTACCGAGAGGGCCCAGAGATACCTCTCCGACAATCGGAGTGACAAATCCTAATCTTGATCTATGCCAACTCAACAAACACCATCGAAGACACCTGTAGAGCATCTCTATAATCACCCAGTTATGTTGTGACATTTGATAGCACACTAAGTGTTCCTCCGGTATTCGGGAGTTGCATAATCTCATAGTCATAGGAACATGTATAAGTTATGAAGAAAGCAATAGCAATAAACTAAACGATCATAGTGCTAAGCTAACGGATGGGTCAAGTCAAAAACTTAACCATCTTTGATTAACGAGCTAGTCAAGTAGAGGCATACTAGTGACAATCTGTTTGTCTATGTATTCACACATGTACTAAGTTTCCGGTTAATACAATTCTAGCATGAATAATAAACATTTATCATGGCATAAGGAAATATAAATAACAACTTTAATATTGCCTCTAGGGCATATTTCCTTCGGTGCAAGCATCAATAACCTCAGAAGAATTAGATTCCACAATGATTTGGTTGATACCCAGAGAAGAAATGAAGGACAGACCATGCTTCATGGCCAATGCCTCCAATGTAGAGGCTTGAGACGCATAAGGGATAAAAGAGCAAGCCACAACCACAAATTTACCAAGAGAATCCCTAGTCACTGCTGCAGTTGCGCCCATAGTCACTATGGTATGAAGCATCAATGTTCAGTTTGAGTTGATCCATACGTGGTTTCTTCCACTTCTCAACCTCTCTCGCTGTACACCTTTGATTAGCATTCACGTAAGCATTGCACAACGCCAAGGTAGACATCATCCAACTAGCAGCAGGTAGAACCTTTTTTGAATGTGTTGTTTGACGACAGATCCACCACAAGTATCAACAGGCTGTAGCTATCACCTCAGCCACCCCCACATTTTGGAGAACACGATACTGATCTGATGATGATTCAAGTAATTATTCCATCATTTCTGAACCTGATCTGTCTACAGCAAAAGATGCCATAATCCGCTATTCAAGCTTCAGTTCTTTCCAAAGGTGTTGAGCCGGCAAACACTCAAAGGGAAGATGTGAAATATCATCGAGATAATTATGGCACATGGGGCATAAAGGATCTGCCCCTATGTGGTGATTTACAAGTATAGCTTTCACCTGGAGTGTCGCATGAAGAGCCCTCCAACAATTTTTTTTACCAGGAACGATGAGCTTCCAGATTTTACTCCATATAGGATATGAACCTGTGGATGAAGATTGAAACTGCTGTGAAATATTTCCAAATTGGTGTCTCCACTCCACGTGATATGCCGACTTGACAAAAAAAGTTCTAGATTTATTAAAGTGCCACGCCACGCCACGAAGTCCTCGAACCCATTTGGGCTGAGTGGTATCCTTAAAATTCATGTAACATCTACCATAGAGAAAATGTCCTGAATCAAGTTCTCATCCCATTTACCCGTCTATGGATTGATTAGGTCTGACACCCTATCAATCAGGACAACCCCCTATTAGAGATATTCCTCCTATTCGGGCTAGTTGGAATCCATGGGTCTCTCCACATGTTGATGGACTCGCCATTTCCCACACACAAGATGTAACCTCTTTTAAAAGTTTGAATACCCGCAACTATATTTTGCCATGTGAAAGACGAACCCTTCTTGGGCCAGTTTCAAGGATATCTTGGTTTGGGTAATATTTTGCCTTCAAAATCCTAGCACATAGAGACTCAGGATTAACTATCAACTGCCGCACCTGTTATGGACGTCCTTTTTAATATTGTTACATCATGTAGGAACGCACATTTATTTAGCCTGTTTGTTTAAAAGGTACTTACTTTGTTTTAAATTAAATGTTGTTGATTTAGTAACTTTATACTACTACATTTTTATTAATATATATTCCCTCCGTTTCAAAATAGATGACTCAACTTTGTACTAAAATTAATACAAAGTTGAGTCATCTACTCCCTCCGTTCATAAATATTTGTCTTTCTAGAGATTTCAATAAGTGACTACATATGAAGTAAAATGAGTGAATCTATACTCTATATGTCTATATATGGTAGTCTATTTGAAATCTCTAAAAAGACAAATATTTAGTAACGGAGGGAGTATTTAGTAACGGAGGGAGTATGGAACAAATGTGCTTTAAAAAAAATGGAACAAAGGGAGTAAAATAGGTATATTGAATGTGGGCGGGCCGGCACGCGGCAGTCTTCCCCAATAAAGTCCTCTCTCCTCCTCCGCCGGAATCCTTCGCCTCTTCTCCTCGTCAGCCTCCTTCTCCCATCTTCTGGTGCCGTCCCATGCGGACGTGGTTCCCTCTGCTGGAAAGCAAGGGTTGTTCGCCATAGTTTGCTTGTATTGTTTGTTCGTCTTTGCTCTCGTCTTTTTCTTTGTTTTCAAGAATCGAATCCAACGAAAATTTTCCCTCTTGAAGACCAATCTCGGTTGACCCTATCCAAGCTGCCCTCAACTAATACTACCAGCACCAGTTTATTTTTCGAAATAAACCTGGGATTCCGCCATGCCCCGCGGCAAGTCCTCCTCCGGCGGCAGCTTGTTCTACCGGAGGAAGCACTCATGGCGCCGCGATGAGTTAGTGAGCAGGAGCACCCTGCATCTGGTGAGGCCTTCTTCATCATCTCCCATCAATTGCTATCAGTTGACACTTGCCAGTCAGAATCGGCCTGCAGACACTGTTTCTTTGTGCGTATTGGGGAGGTGGCAAAATTGTAATATTGCGCCATTCGACATTCTCCAAGTCAACAGCATTTTGCTGATATATTTTAGTCTGCTATGTTGCTGATTATTATGGCCGCTTTGAATATCCAGAGTCCTTCTATTTTTGTGTATTTTTTATGGCATGTTTTGTGTATTGCTGTGAATATTCAGAAGTTGTACCTGTACTAAAACAGTTTATCAGGCTTTATGCAGTCAAGAGATCAAATTTCACGATTAAGGCATCACAGACTCGTCAGACTTCTTTTTATTTGGAAAGGAGTTATTCTTAGTTTTTGGTAAAACATGTGGCATCATTCCCAAAATATGATAGGGATTTGTTAGATCATATAATTGCAACAGGCTGTTGTTGTTACTGGCCTCATTATTCTGATGTTTCTTATTGATTTTTATGGCAACACCTGCAGCTGGACTTCGATGACGGTACACCACCAGAACATGCTTGGAGAAGAAAATTAAGTAGTCACGCTAATAGACTGAAGGAGTTCAATGTTACGTTCAGAGAAGCTTTTAAAATGGTATGAAAAATGCAATTGTCAAACAGAGGTACTAACTGTCCCTGTTGTCATTCTTCTGAAGTCTTGAGGAAGATGTCCAAATTATGTTTTCCCCTTGACCATCAGATGAAGCTTGGCCTCCGGCTTTGGTCATATGTTCGAGAAGAAGCTTCCCAGGGAAGGGTAATGCATTGGCATACTACTTTTTTCTTCTTAAGCATGCATCTAAATTCACATAATTTTGTATTAGAATTTAGAAGAAAGACACTGAGAAGCCTCAGAATACAAACCCAAACCAAAATCAATTCCAAACAAATGAAATAAAATTATAAAAAGAAGAAGAACATTGAAACAAAGAACATAAATTTCTGATCACGGCAAAACTGTAGCAGCAGCTGCTGACACGGGTCCCTGGTCTGGGATGCTGATGTATCAAGAGCCTGCTGATTGTGCATTTCATATTACTAAATGTTCTACGTAAGGAAAACCTTGTTACATTCAAGTGTACCTTTATTTATTGGCTCCTTTTAACATGGATATTTATCAATTTCCAGAAAGCACCGATTGATCCATTCACGAGGGAGAGCACCAAACCATCAGCCTCACAAGGAGTACCCCTTGGTGGGATGGGGTGTGTGTAACTCATGATGATAAACTTCACAAACATGCTTCCGTTATTTCTGTTGCCAACAATCACTCCCTATTTATGATTTATTCCCCTTTTCAGGACTGGTAGCATATCAAGAGGTTTTAGAGGGGAGTTCAAACATTGGCAGATAACCCCTGGTTCATGTGATATGTCACCAGTGATGGAAAACCAATTTTCGGTGACTGAGACCTTTTACCCTGCTAAAACATGCTATATCCTCAAATATTTACCTTTTTCTCAGTTTCATTCTTTTTCCTTGCTTCTAATGCATATTGTTATGGATCCCAATTTTGAACAATATTTTATGATGAATCTAATGAGGTGTACATGTTGATTTATGTATTCTATATAATTGGTCAAACATAAAGAAAAGTTGACTTAGGACAAAGCTAGAACTTCTAATAATTTGGAACAGAGTAGTTTATATTACCCCCCCCCCCCCTATTATCCTTTGGAATAGTTGTTTGGAATACGATACTTCATGGTGTTATCAGCCAACAGACAGTACATAATTATTGAGAACCCTCTCGTTGTGTTAGCCACTAGGTAGATAGATCATAGATGCACTGCTAGTTAATTAAGCAAAAATATACTAATGTCCTAACTTTTTGTTACATATTAAAAATGGCATCATGTTTTTGGATTGTTGAGGTTTGATGAAAACTCACATGTTCCATACTAAAAACAAATGCCCTTGAAGATTATTCTGCCTCATGTGTTAAGTAAGTTTTTTTTTTCATGACCATGCGTGTTAAATAAGCTTTGTGATGTATCTTTATCTACACTCTTAAGTTCTCTACGAGTGTCAAAGCAAGCAGTGCATGATTTTGCTAAAAGTATAATTTCTTACCTAAAATACACCTCTCATTTTTTTAATCATTCTGTTCTTAATTCACCGCAGATCTTTATAACTAGAGAAGGAGGAACCAAAAAGTACTCCTCAGTTTTAGCTCCTGGTCAGCATGATGGTTTAAAGTATGTTTTTTTTGCCATGTCAGACAACACATTCTTAATTTCCTGAAATTCTATCCATGGATGTTCTGCCTAATGGATGCAAGTATGGAATGTTCTCTTCGGTCTTTGTATGTAAGAATATATATATCAGTCATGACACAGTACAACAACAACAACAACAACAACAACAATGCCTTTCAGTCCCAAACAAGTTGGGGTAGGCTAGAGTTGAAACCCATAATATCTCGAAACCTAGTCATGGTTCTGGCACATGGCTAGCTAACTTCCATGCGCCCCTGTCCATGGCTAGTTCTTTGGTGATATTCCATTCCTTCAGGTCTCTCCTTATGGACTCCTCCCATGTCAAGTTTGGTCTACCTCAACCTCTCTTGACATTATCAGCACACTTCATCCTTCCGCTATGCGCCGGCGCTTTTGGAGGCCTGCATTGTATATGCCCAAACCATCTCAGATGATGTTGGACAAGCATCTCTTCACTTAGTGCTATCCCAACTCTATCACATATATCATCATTCCAGAGATGATCCTTTCTTGTGTGGGCACATATCCATCTCAGCATGCGTATCTCCGCAACACCTAACTTTGGACATGTCACCTTTTTGTTGGCCAACATTTCTGCGCCATACAACATCGCAGGTCGAACCGCCGTCCTATAGATAGCGCCACTTCATCCATCCGACTTTGATTCGATGGCCCACATCTTCATCGATATCACCATCCTTCTGTAGTATTGACCCCAAATATCAAAAGGTGTCCTTCTGAGGTACCACCTGCCCATGAAGGCTAACCTCCTCCTCCTTGTGCCTAGTAATCAGTTTTAGTTCTACTAAGCCTAAAAGCTTTTGATTCCAAAGTTTGTCTCCACAACTCTTAACTTTTTAGTAACCCCAGTCCAGCTATCGTCGACTAGCACCACATCATCTGGAAAGAGCAAACACCATGGGATATTTCTTTGTATCTCCCTTGTGACCTCATCCACCAAAGCAAAAAGATAAGGGCTCAAAGCTGACCCTTGGTGGCTGTTGCAGTCCTATTTTAATTGGAAACTCATCGGTGTCGCCATCACTTGTTCGAACAATTGTCACAACATTGTTTTACATGTCCTTGATGAGGGTAATGTACTTTGTTGGGACTTTGTGTTTCTCCAAGACCCACCACATGACATTCTACGATTTCTTATTGTAGGCCTTTCAAGTCAACAAACATAATATGTAGGTCCTTCTTTTGCTCCATGTATCTCCATAAGTTATCGTGCGAAGAAAATAACTTCCATGGTCGACCTTCTAGGCATGAAACCAAACTGATTTTTTGTCACGCTTGTCATTCTTCTGAAGCGATGCCCAATGACTCTCCCATAGCTTCATTCTATGGCTCATCAACTTAATTCCACGGTAATTAATATAATTTTGAACACCCCTCTTATTCTTGAAGACTGGTACTAATATACTCCGCCTCCATTCTTCGGGCATCTTGTTTGATTGAAAAATGAGGTTGAAAAGCTTAGTTAGGCATACCATTGCAGTATTGCTATCTCCAAGGCATCTCCACAACTCAATGGGGATACAATCAGGGCCCATGCCCTTCTCTCCTTTCATCATTTTTTAAGCCTCCTTGGCCTCGGACTCCTGGATTCGTCACACAAAACGTCGTTGTCATCATTAAAGGAGTCGTCCAACTCAATGGCAGGGCCCTTATTCTCTCCATTCAACAGTTTGTCGAAGTACTCTTGCCATCTATTCTTGATCTCCTCGTCCTTCACCAAAAGTCGATTTGCTCCATCTTTGATGCATTTGACTTGGTTGACATCCCTCGTCTTCCTCTCTCGGATCTTGGCCATCTTATAGATGTCCCTTTTGCCTTACTTCATGTTTAAACGCCAGTAGAGGTCCTCATACGCCCGACCCCTTGCTTCACTCACCGCTCGGTTTGTGGTCTTCTTTGCCACTTGTACTTCTTTATGTTGTCAGCACTCCTATCCAGGTGTAGGCGTCTGAAACAATCTTTCTTCTCCTTAATAGCCTTCTGAAAATCATCGTTCCACCACAAGGTATCTTTAGCTTCGCTTCTACTTCCCCTGGTCACCCCAAACGCAAGTCGCCATCTTCATCCACATATTGTTTGCACCACCTCCTTCCTTCCAAGAACCTTATTTAATAAACCTTTCCTTGAAAGCCTGAGCTGCCCCCACCCCCTTGAGCTTCCACCACTTCGTTGTAGCGACTTTGGCGCATTTATCCCTCTAGACACATATCCGGAAGCTGAAGTCAGCCACACCAAGCTTATGTTGAGGGACAACACTCTCCAAGTACCACCTTACAATCTAGGCAAGCACACATGTCCTCTCTTCTCGCGGGGACGAAATAAATCTGGCTAGAGTGTTGACCCTACTAAAATTCACTAGATGGGATTCTCTCTTTTTAAAGAGGGTGTTAGCTACGATGATGTCATAGGCTAAAGCAAAGCTTAAGACATCCTCTCCTTGATTCCTGCCGCCATAACCAAAGCCCCCATGCACCCTTTCAAAACCTGTGTTAGATATACACACGTGGCCATTGAGGCCCCCTCCTATGAAGAGCTTCTCGCCAATAGGCCCACTCTTAACCATGTCCTAGGCCTACCTAGAACTCCCTCCTGGTGCTCTCATTGTGGCCTACTTGCGGGGCATATGCGCTGATAACACTAAGAACTCAGTCCCAAACTACCAGCTTGACCAGGATAATCCGGCCCCCTTGCCTCTTGATGTCTACCACTCCATACTTGAGGCTCTTGTTGATCAAGACGCCTGCTCCATTTTTGTTTGTAGTTGTCTCCGTGTACTATAGCTTGAAGCCAGTATCCTCCACCTCCTTCGCCTTTTGCCCCTTCCATTTAGTTTCTTGTACGCATAAGATGTCAACACGTCTCCTCGTCGCTTTATCAACTAACTCCTGTAACTTACCCGTTAGGGACCCTACATTCCAACTACCTAAGCGGATCCTACGTGGCTTGGCTAGCTTCCTTACCCTTCGCACTCGTCAAGTCAAATGCGAAGATCCTT
Source organism: Triticum aestivum (assembly GCF_018294505.1). NCBI lineage: Eukaryota > Viridiplantae > Streptophyta > Magnoliopsida > Poales > Poaceae > Triticum > Triticum aestivum. Next base: position 271,470,776 of record NC_057796.1, on the reverse strand, counting down.
GCTCACTTTTCACTACACCTGGGCGTCGATGTAGTGTGCCACTGAGGATGCGATGACCCGATCCTTGCTCACTTACCACCGTATCCAAATCAAGATACGGCGCGCCACCAAGGGGGTGACGGCCTGGCCCTTACCCATTTAACACCACACCCTGGTTCATGGCATGTCGCAAAGAGGGTTACGCCCCAACATAGTCCTTTTGGTTTTCATTTCCATAAGAGTGGCTGAGGTTTGACGTTGGCTCGCCAAGCCTATCACAACCCTCCTCCTTTACCCGGGCTTGGGACCGGCTATGTTGAGACAACATAGGCGGAGTTAGTCATGACACAATCTACTATAAAAAATAATTATTTAATTATTTAACTGATTTGCGGTCCTAATCACATTTCTCATATGAAGGCCATGGATCTTTTTGTAATAAACCCTTTCAGTACCTAATGCGCCGGTCTTTAGACTATTTCTGTTCAATTATATGGACAATATAGACAAGCATGATCCCCCTTTTGTGGGGGGTTCTTCTTTCTAGCTTTTAATATCAGTTGTATCGTAAATACTTGACTGATCATTTGGTGTTTCTTGATTCAGAAAATCTAGCGATGATGGCATATCATCCTGGGATTGGAAATTAAGGGGTGACCGTTCAACATACCATGCTTTGTTTCCTCGAGCATGGACTGTTTATGATGGTATGCTACTCATTTATTTTAGTAAGAAATCACTCCAAGCAGTAAGATGGACGTCATGATAACAAGATCGCTCCAGTTTCCTTATCTTATGGCTCATAGGTCACAGTTTTTAGTTGGGCAGGCACAATAGCTGTTCGAGCTTTCCACATCTGTCTATTATATATTATATATACTAAAAGCACAATATGGTTGTGGTAGGACTAGGGTTCCTACCGGCTCTACTCCTTAGGTTATAAGGGCAGAACAACGGAGGTTGGGGGCGAGGGCGCGCGCTCCGGCGCGTCGGCGCCGTCGCGAGGGAAGAGGAGGGCGGCGGCGGTTAGGGCTGGCGGCGGCTAGGGTTCCGGCTCCTCTGGGAGCCGGGCAATAGGGATAGAAAATATCTTTATTGCTTAATTCCGAAAAGAGTCTTACAGCCTATACTTATAACCTATATAACTTGCATAATAATTAACCTAAGATAACTTGTGGGCCAAGCCCCTAACTACTGCCCGGTGGGCCTCCTCCGGTTATAAGCTAAACCGGTCATAACATCTCTCCCCGCCTGCGCAAACAGCTCGTCCTCGAGCTGAAAGTCTGGATAGTGTTGGCGGAAGTCGTCACGCTGCTCCCAAGTAGCCTCCTCCTCCGGAAGGCCCGCCCACTGGATCAGAACGAACCACACCCCGCGACGGAGCTGCGCCCGCAACACCTTCTCTGGCTCCGGAAGAAGACGTCCGTCGGCGGTCGGAGGAAGCGCGGGTGGAGCGGCCGGTGGCTCTCCACGAAAAGGCTTGAGCAGCCCCACATGGAAAACGTCGTGGATGCGAGCACCGGCCGGAAGCTGAAGGCGATAGGCCACCTGCCCAATGCGCTCCAAGACGGCGAAGGGCCCGGCGTAGCGAGGGCCGAGCTTGCGCTTCGCGCGCGGGTCGAGTGACTGCGTAGAGTGGTGGAGAAGACGCAGCCACACCCAATCACCCACCGCGAACTCCGCCTCGCGATGGTTGCCGTCGTAGTAATGCTTGGCCAGCTGCTGGGCCTGGAGGAGACGCTGACGGACCTCAGCGAGCATCTCATCATGGTTGCGAATAAGCTCACCGGCGGCCTCCGTCCGCGCCGTCGCCGGGTCCACCGGCAAGATAGGCGGAGGCGGCCGACCGTAGACCACCTCAAATGGTGTAGCACGCAGGGCGGAGTGATAGGAGGTGTTGTAGCAGTACTCTGCCCACGCGAGCCAATCCACCCAAGCCCGAGGGCGATCACCTGTAACATAGCGCAAATACATGGCAATCACCTTGTTAACCACCTCGGATTGGCCGTCCGTCTGTGGGTGGAAGGCCGTGCTCAGGCTGAGCTTGACGCCCGCCATCCTGAAGAGGTCGCGCCAAACATGGCCTGTGAACACCGGGTCCCGATCACTGACAATCGAAGAGGGGAACCCGTGAAGACGAACGATACCCTCGAAGAAGGCACGGGCCACGGACGCGGCAGTATATGGATGCCCCAGCGCGATGAAGTGGGCATACTTGGAGAAGCGGTCGACCACAGTGAGAATGACTGATTTGCCGCCCACCTTGGGAAGGCCCTCGATGAAGTCCATGGAGATATCTGCCCAGACCTGAGACGGCACGTCCAAAGGCTGAAGCAGACCAGCCGGCCGTAATGTCTCCGTCTTGTTGCGCTGGCATGTCATGCAAGATCGCACCCAGTCACGGACTAAGGCACGATCACCAGGAATGTAGAAGTCGGCGCGTAGACGATGGAGGGTTTTCTGCACACCCTCATGACCAGCCGAGTGGGCCAGCAACATGACCTGGTGACGAAGATCATCATGTGCCGGAACAAAAACGCGGCGCCCATGGAGGAGCAGGCCGTCCGTGAAGCGCCAAGGCTCCTCCAGGTCGCCGGCAGCCAGCTGCTGCCGAAGGAGGACCGCGTCGGCAGCGGTCGCCGTCGCCCGGCGAATCTCGGCGAAGAGGCCGAAGGTGGGCCCGGAGCGGATGCACAACGCCGTCCCCTCGGCGGCGCCGACGGTGGAGTCGAGGTCGGAGTCGCGGCGCGACAAGGCGTCGGCCACAGTATTAAGACGACCCGGGCGGTACTCGACGGAGAAATCGAAGCCGAAGAGCTTGCTAATCCACTGGTGCTGCGGCACGGTCGAGAGCCTCTGGTCCAGCAAGAACTTGAGACTGTAGTGGTCCGTGCGAATCTGGAAAGACCGGCCCCACAGATAGGGCCGCCAATGGCGCACGGCCTGCACCAAGCCAATGAGCTCCCGCTCGTACGCCGCGAGCTTAAGATGGCGCGGAGCGAAGGGCCGGCTGAAGAAGGCGAGAGGACCATCGCCCTGATGAAGCACGGCGTCGAACCCGGCTCCCGAGGCGTCACAGTCCACCACGAAGGGGCGGTCAAAATCCGGCATCTGAAGAACGGGCCCCGTCGTGAGGGCCCCCTTGAGGGCCTCGAATGCTGCTGTCGCCTCCTCATCCCAGGCGAAGGCGTCGCGGCGCAACAACCGCGTGAGTGGCGACGCAATGAGGCCGAACTCCCGGATGAACTTCCGGTAGTATCCGGCGAGGCCGAGAAAACCGCGAAGAGCCCGCGGCGAGTGCGGCGTCGGCCAGGCTGCGACGGCCGCCACCTTGTCGGCGTCCATAGCCACCCCGTCGGCCGAGATGACATGGCCGAGGTAGGCGACGGAAGGCGTCCCGAACGAGCACTTCGAGCGCTTAAGATGAAGATGGTGCGCCCGAAGCTCGTTGAAGACGATGGCGACGTGCTGGAGGTGCTCTGCCCAAGAGGCGCTGTAGATCAGAATATCATCAAAGAAAACGAGCACAAACCGACGTAAGTAGGGCCGGAGGACGTCGTTCATCAGGGCCTGGAAGGTCGCCGGGGCGTTGGTGAGGCCGAAGGGCATCACCAAGAACTCGAAGTGGCCATGGTGAGTCTGAAACGCCGTCTTGGCGATGTCATCTGGGTGCATGCGCACCTGGTGGTACCCCGACCGGAGATCGAGCTTGGTGAAGAAGCGCGCCCCGTGTAGCTCATCCAGGAGCTCATCAACCACCGGAATAGGGAACTTGTCCTTAAGCGTAACAGCATTAAGGGCACGGTAGTCGATGCAGAAACGCCACGTGCCGTCCGACTTGCGGACAAGAAGCACTGGCGCTGTAAACGGCGAGGTGGAGATCCGGATGATGCCTGCCGCGAGCATGAGCGCACACTGCCGCTCCAACTCATCCTTCTGCAGCTGCGGGTAACGGTAAGGATGCACCGCCACCGGCGCGGAGCCCGGCAAGAGATGTATACGGTGATCATATGCGCGGGCGGGCGGAAGACCCTGTGGCTCGGTGAAGAGGTCGTCGTGTTGCTGCAGAAGGTTCTCCAAGAGCGGATGCTCGGCCTCGGAGGTGGCCGCGGCCAGCTGAAGCTGAGGTGGTACGGGCGTGGCGCCCCCAACGCCGTCCCACCGAATGCGGCGGCCCAGGCGCCAGAAGGTCATCGTCAGCGCGTCGAAGTCCTAAAGAATGGGACCGAGGGTCCGCAGGAAGTCGACGCCAAGGATGAAGTCGAAGCAGCCCATGTCGATGCCTGCACAGGTGATGGAGAAGTGTTCCCCGCCGATGGTGATGGGTACGTCCCGTGCGAGGCCATGGCACCGGAGGCGATCGCCGTTGGCCACCGTGACCCGAAGTTGCTCCCGCCCGTCGGCGGGCGCTAAGCGACGCATGGTAGCCTCGGGCAGGAAGTTATGGGTGGAGCCTGTATCCACCAAGGCCACCAAGAGCTCGCCGTGGATCGTCACCGGCAAGAGCATGGTCCGCTCGTCACGGATCCCGGCGAGCGCGTGGAGAGAGACCACGAGGGCCGTCGCCGGGGCAGCCGTGGGTGCGCCCTCAGCCGCCGCTGGGGGTGGTAGTGCCGCGGCCTCATCGGCCAAAGCGTCCTTCTCGGTGAAATCGACCGTCTCCAAGTAGAAGAGGCGCGGGCACACATGGGTCGGCGTATAGGGCTCGTCACAGTTAAAGCAGAGGCCCTGGCGCCGCCGCTCCATCTGCTCCGCCGGAGAGAGACGCCGAAAGGGGCGCGTCGTGGTCGAGGTAGTGGGTGCCGGTGTGGCCGGGGGCGGCCGGCCTGGTGCAGGTGGCGGGCGGCTGGTCTGCCGGCCTCCTCGGGCCGGGGTAGCCGGCAACATGGCCTGGGCGCGAGCCTCGAAGGCCCGGGCGTAATACATGGCCGTCTGGAGATCCTGAGGGCCGCAAAGCTCCACGTCGACGCGAATGTGATCCGGAAGGCCACCAACAAAGAGGTCGGCGCGCTGCTGCGCCGTCACGCCCGACGCATGGCACGCCAAGGCCTGGAAGCGGTCAGCGAAGTCCTGCACCGTAGAGGTGAAAGGAAGGCGGCCGAGCTCCGACAGGCGGCTCCCGCGAACCGGGGGCCCAAAGCGGAGGAGGCAGAGCTCGCGGAAGCGCTCCCAAGTAGGCTTGGCACCCTCGTCCTGCTCGAGAGCGTAGTACCACGTCTGTGACGCGCCGCGGAGGTGATAAGAGGCAAGCCAGGTCCGCTCCGAAGCGAGTGTGCGCTGCCCGCGGAAGAACTGGTCGCACTGGTTGAGCCAGTTGAGGGGGTCCTTCGTGCCGTCATAAGTGGCGAAGTCGATCTTGGCGAACCGCGGCGGTGCCTGGGAGGGAACACCGTGTCGAGCTGGCTCGGAGGTGCGGAGCAGCGAGGCGGGTGGCGCCTGGTCGGAGTACTCCGGGTAGGGACCGGCGGAACCCGATGGCCCCCCGAACTGCGGGAACGGGGTCGGCTGTCCGGGGGCCGTGGTGTAGACCGGCGAAGGCGAAGACCCAGCCGCCCACGCTGGAAGTGGCGACGGGGAAGGCGGGAACCGGACCTGATGAAGCGGGAGGCCGGTCGGCGGGGGTGCCCCCGAGCTAGGCAGGGGCGGCGCCGGTGGCGGGGAGTGGGCGGGGGCGTCGGTGGCCGCGGGGGAGGGTGGCTGCAGGTACCACAGAGGGGCCGCGGCCGGCGTGGTCCCGTTGGGGTGTCCCGCCTGGAACGGCATCTGCTGGATCGGCCAGGGACCCGATGACGGCGTCGGCACCGAGGGCCAGAGGGGCGCCGCGGCAGCCGGAGGGCCGCCCGGTGAAGCCGCCTGGAACGGCAGCATCAGAGGGGCACCGAACGAGGAGACGCCCTGGGCCGGCCACGGCGGGTGGCCGTAGGCGGTAGCGGGCGCCGTCGGCAGGTGCATGTAGGGCCCGGCCGCGTACTGCTGCTGCTGCAGGTGGAGGCCCTGGACGGCGGTGACGAGGTCCCGCAGGGTAGCCGTGACCTGCTCCGGTGTGAAGACGGCGGATGGCGGTGGCGCAGAGGGCACCGGGGATGGCGGCGCGGCCGGGGCCGCCGTGGAGCCGAGGCCCGCCAGCGCGGTTGTCCCGGCGGTGGACGTTATCGGCGCGGTGAGGGGCGGCGCCGTCGTCATCGGCGCGGTGGAGCCGCTGGAAAACGCCGGCGGTGGTGGTGGCACCGACATGATCGGAACTTGGTCTCTGATTACCAAATTGGTAGGACTAGGGTTCCTACCGGCTCTACTCCTTAGGTTATAAGGGCAGAACAGCGGAGGTTGGGGGCGAGGGCGCGCGCTCCGGCGCGTCGGCGCCGTCGCGAGGGAAGAGGAGGGCGGCGGCGGCTAGGGTTCCGGCTCCTCTGGGAGCCGGGCAATAGGGATAGAAAATATCTTTATTGCTTAATTCCGAAAAGAGTCTTACAGCCTATACTTATAACCTAGATAACTTGCATAATAATTAACCTAAGATAACTTGTGGGCCAAGCCCCTAACTACTGCCCGGTGGGCCTCCTCCGGTTATAAGCTAAACCGGTCATAACAGGTTGAAAATAGAGAGATATGCTAGAAATTTCCACAAAAAGCAAAACATCCGATCGTTGATCTGGTGGACCGTCTCTTTATTAGTAGATCACAACCTTTCGATCTATATAATCGTACCTAAACAGATCATACCCGTTAGATCAACATAAATGTACCTAAATGATCGTACCCATTAGATCCCATCTGTTAGATCTGTATAAATGGACCTAAACAGATCGATTCTTTGTAATTGTGCCTAAACATATCACACCTATTAGATCTTCATAATTGTACCTCCGCAAGATCATAACTGGTAGATTGCGTAACTATAGCTACATTGTACCTACAGTCCTACACAGATCGTAGCAGGTATATTTTGTAACTCTAGCTACATAAATCACAAACGATACATCATCACAGTTGCATTTAGAAAAATCTCACGCAAAAATATTTTTAAGCGCACATGTTAATTATTATTAGTTGAACTATAAACGATAGTACATGCATGCTAAATGTTATTTAAATAACTTAGACCCCACCACATACACTAATGATGTGCAATGGATACAGACTCCTATAAAAATATAGTACAAAATTTCCTTTTACCATCTTATGCTCTGTAAACAATTAGACTACCGACAACATACAAATTCTTTAGGACGACACACTAAAAAAGTGGTTGGAAAGTTACTAGGCTCCAGCATGAGCATCGACAAAGGAGCGCGTAAGCGTTGATTACTAGAACCTAAGGAATTTAGGCTGAGGGTGCTAATCATTGATTTGTTAATTTTTTTTGTTTTAGTTATAAAAGAAGGATCCAATTGTATAAGCAAAATCTCAGTGCAAGCATAATTCGAGGAGGATATGAACAGAAGCAGATAAATGACATAGGGCAAATAACACGTTGTTTAGACATGGATACAGGCCCGCGCAGGTCTTCATATTGCGGGTTAGTTTGGTTGGTGTCATCCACACCTACGGTATAAACAGGTTATTGAGAAAAAAAATCAGTAACGTTAGATTTTTCTAAATATTTTAAATTCTTTTGCTATTTCTTAGTAACATAATCATATTCATATACAAAATGAAGGTCTGACAGTGTTCTTATTAGTAGTGTTCCGGCCTGTGTGGCAGATGCTGTAATGAATGATTGTATTAACATTCTAATTTAATTAATATATGGGTTGGGTTTTCAAAAAAAAAAAGGTCGAAGTTACAGCTTAGGACTGCATCCATGTCTAAAACGACGTGTTATATGCAATGAAGGGGGTAAAATGCAAGAAAAAAAATGTTTGTATAAGATAAAAATAAAAAATAAATACTGAACACTTGCCACTGAATTATAAACTACTAAGTGCTTTTAGTATGAACTAAATGCGTAATGCACGTTGATATCAGATAGAAAATTAATTGCATGTTTATATTAGGCAGAAAATTAATTACACGTTAATATTAGGTAGGATATCAATTACGCGTTAATTACGTGGATAGTCTATATTTGGTATGTTATTAATTGCATGCTAAACATGTTAAACACTCGCCATTGGAGCAATATATGCTTTGTTGTTGTTGTTGTTGTTGTTGTTGTTGTTGTTATTGTATAGATATAGATTATGAGGCACATCATTAAAGGTACTGCAAACATGCTAATGAGACTCACAAGTTCTTATCCATTTGATTTTAAAGGTGAACCTGATCCTGAACTGAAATTATCTTGCCGTCAAATATCTCCATTTATTCCCCACAACTACGAAGAGAGTAGTCTCCCAGTCTCCGTTTTTGTCTACACTGTAAGTTCTTCATTACTTGTAGGAGCAATGGTTATTATGGCGCGATATAGACTTAATGTTTCACATGTCTGAAATTTGAACTCCTCATTGTATAAGCTTGTATGCAGAGCTCGTGTATGTTTATGAAGAGTGTATACGCTGTTAACACACTGAGAATATTACTGTACATTTAAGTACTGTGGCATGACCACCAATTTTATTAGAGAATTTTGATTTAGCATCATGCTTTTTCTTATTAATAACTGCTGCCTTATGTAGTGTTTGTAATCTTATGTTTGTATGGGTATGAAAATTGTGCAGCTAGTGAATACCGGAAAGGAAAGGGCAAAAGTCAGCCTAGTAATGACCTGGGCGGTAGTAACTTGCTACTCTTCTACTCCAATGTTCTTATGTAATTTTTTCTTCTGTTTCTTTGATTTAATTATGTTCTGTTCTTGATGCGATCCAGAATTCTATTGGTGGACTTTCACATCAGTCTGGTGGTCATGTAAATGAACCATTCATGTCAGTTGGGCTTCGCTTAGTACAGTTTATGCTATAACTAAAAATATAGTGAAATGATTTGTAATCTGTTTCGTATGCAGTGGAGAAAATGGAATTTCTGGTGTTCTCCTACATCACAAGTAAGTCATCAAGTGTCCATAATTGTCTTTCCTATGGTCATTTGGCAGATTTCCTTAAGCATTTCTGTGAAGTGCCAAATGCAAACTAAGAGCTTCTAGCTGATCATTGTTTGCAACAGTATCTCCACACTGGCTTGTTCTGATCGATTTGGGGACGGAGTTTTTTCAGTGACATAACGTATTCTCATCCCTATATTTGTATTAGAAGCACCAACAATCTCTGTCTAAAGAAGCAATAGTTTTTGCCAGATACATGACGTTCTCTGCATGTTTCTTCTAATCTAGTGTTTTGCTTATCTAGCAATAATTATCAATTAAAAACGTTGCAGGACTGCCAACAATAATCCTCCAGTAACATTTGCTGTTGCTGCACGTGAAAACCAAAATGTTGATGTCACAGTGTTGCCAATTTTTGGGCTTTCTGGAGAAAGTTCAGTCACTGCTAAGGAGATGTGGGGCACAATGGTCCAGGTGATTTTTCCTTTTGTCCTACAGTCAGAATGCACCTCTTTTTTGTAGGCTTGGTATTTGGATACTCGTGCAAAGAAGTGAATCATACATTGAACCGATTTGTCCATTTGAAATAAACAAAAACTGGCAAAAATATTTGACTGTACTCTATGTCTTGCCATATAATTTTTGAAAGGGTGGTTGCTTTGACCGAGATAATTTCAATGCTGGCCCCAGCATGCCTTCTTCAGTGGGTGATACAGTTTGTGCAGCAGTTTCTGCTTCAACCTGGGTTGAACCACATGGAAGATGTACGGTCGTATTTTCGTTAGCTTGGTCTTCTCCCAAGGTTAAATTTAAGAAGGGAAGTACGTACCACAGGTAAATTCTATTTTCCAAACTTCTTATGTTTGGTGATAATAATGCCAAGTCCAAATGGGTGTTAATTCATCTATTCTGAACTCCAAAACTTGTATGTTCTGCACACTCATTAGTTTATCCTCCATCCTTACTGTAGCATTATACTTCATAGAACATAGTGATTGTGATTGTATAAACTTAAATCCAATTCCGTAGGCTGAATTTATAGTTCTGCTACCTTTTCTTAAACTTTCCGTGTGTATTTATCTGAATATATACTAAGATCAATAAGACCAGCTGTTCCATTTGTTTAATAAGGTTTGATTTCGTGCTCTTTTGGCAGGAGATATACAAAGTTCTACGGAACTTCCCCAAGATCTGCTATAAACCTGGCGCAAGATGCCTTGATGAGTATGTTTTTGTTTAAAAAAATTGTGGCATACATTTGGTATATGTTGACTATAGCAGTTAATTTTCTCCTCATACATGAAGATTATGGTTTGATTACTCTATTCTAGTGGTGCTCTCTGTGTTGAGATATTTTTCTGGTTAATTTATTTCTTCTGAATCTGTCTATTGATTCCCATCCGATTGACAGAGTACAAGCATTGGGAAGAGGAAATCGATAAGTGGCAGACCCCAATTCTCCGTGATGAAAGGTTTCCAGAATGGTACAGTATAATACTTGTGCATGACTTGCACTCATAACTATTTCTAAGATTATTAAGGAAATAGCCAACTTTCTGCCCCAAAGTATCTCAAATGTCCTCTTAACCCCCTGATAAGCTATATTTTGCATTGTTACATCTCGGAGTTTTAATACTGGATCACTTCTCTAGGAGGGCGATTTTAGGAGTCGTCCTCTGTTCTTGTCTACTGGGGCATTATAGTCTACTCTGTACTCTCTCATTTCTTCTCTTTGGCTGTAAATCAATCAATTATCCATGTATAAGCCTCTCCGCCTGCTTGTCCTGCTTGGCAACCAAGGTGCCATCTTCTCTCCTGGATCTTCCTCATCGTGAATGCTAGTTGTTGCAGTATTGTGTCCGTTCATCCCACTCGGATGCTTTGAGGTATCTGATTCCAAAAGCTCCACCGTAATCCTAAGACACGTGATAGTCACGTCAGCTATGCATGCCTCGTGGGCTGTCATGGAAAGCCGAGTTGGACTGGGTCATATGCCCATCATTGATGGCCCTCGAGATTGGGATGATAACCGCAGAGGGCCAGGCCATCTGCCCGCCCTCCACGGCCCTAATATTCAAGCTGCTTACCTTTACCACTGACTGAAAGCCCATCGATGACAAAGATGAAGAAGCCACCACTCCCCGCACCGTTGACGAGGACAACCGAGACCCTGCCGATGATATAACATCTTTCCATCCTGCCGTGGAGATCACGTCGCCGAGGACGACAGGCTCCCGTGGTACCACCTGGAGAAGGCCCTTCCAACGCCTCAGCTCCGGCGACGGTCGCTGCTTCACCACGCACGCTGCAGTCGGCGATCCTGCGAACACGCCGTCAGACGCCAACAGCACAACGGTCGGATCAGTGCTGGGCACCATGGGGTCAACGACGAAGCCGCCTCTGAGACGGAGTAGGCAACGACGAGCACAGTAAAAACATTTACCGATGGGATCGTCCCTCCACCCCTCCCCCTGATCGTCCCTCCGTTTTTTGCGTTCATAGTCGTTCAAAGTTCAGGGTGGTTAATTATTCAGAAAATTAGTTCATGGTCAACCTGAGGTCCGATACTCTTTGGCCTTTGGGGGAGTGAGGTGGACAGTTTCCAATTATTAATCACATGGAATTTGAGCCTTCACTTCATACGTCTTTAGAGAATATACTTTTTTGTCTATAGCTTTAGCTATGTACGATAAATATATATTTATGTGCTACATTGTACTTTACTCTTGCAGGTACAAAATTACTCTCTTCAATGAGTTATACTTCCTAGTAGCGGGAGGAACTGTTTGGATTGGTAATCATCTCTCCAGATCCTTGTTCCTGATTTTCCTTTTCTCTCTGTTGATAGGATTTGACTTGGTAGTCTCATCTTGGAATGTCCTTGTCCAGACCTCACCTTCAAGTTACCCCTTTGTAGCACAGTATTTATTTTACATGAACAGAGACATTGCAATACAAATTTGTATTTTCTCCATTCAGGAAAATTCATGTTGAATATTCCACATGAACTATCACTTGGTTATTTCTATGTAGAAATAGTTCACTGCAATAAGAAGCTGTTTAGAACAAGAAAAAACAAATTCCTCTGGAAATAGTTTTTTTTGGAACGAACAAGTTCTTATTGATCTATATAGCACATTTATTTCAAGGCTAAGTTCTTTTGTAACAAAGAAAACTTACTCTATGTGGTTGGTTCCAGAGTATATTAACACAGTACTAAATTAATCTTGTCATTTTAATTGCATCTCTCATGAATGGTGACAATGCCAAAAGATATAATTATGTGTTTGCTTCTATAATGTAGTTTTGTAATTACTGATCTAGTGGATGTACTCCCAGACAGTGATTTGAGTTCAAGTCTACCTGAGGACAGTGATTTGCCACTTCATAACAGCACTTGCAACTCTACAGTTCCACTTATTGGTTCTAGCCCACCTGACTTTGATGACAAAGAAAATGTTGGGAAGTTTTTGTACCTTGAAGGAGTGGAGTACTTCATGTGGTGCACTTACGATGTACACTTCTATGCTTCGTTTGCTCTGTTGGATCTCTTTCCTAAGATTGAGCTGAGTATTCAACGGGACTTTGCTAGAGCTGTTTTGCGTGAAGATAGAACTAGAGTCAGATTTCTTGCTGATGGTACATGGGGCACACGCAAAGTAATTGGAGCTGTTCCCCATGATCTCGGAGCACATGATCCTTGGCATGAATTGAATGCATACAATATACATGATACAAGTAGATGGAAAGATCTGAATCCCAAGTTTGTGCTCCAAGTTTACAGGGATTTTGCTGCAACAGACGACATGTCATTTGGCAGGGATGTCTGGCCTGCAGTTTGTACTGCTATGGAATACATTGAACAGTTTGATCGTGATGGTGATTGTATGATTGAGAATGATGGTTTTCCTGATCAAACTTATGATGCTTGGACTGTTCTTGGAGTAAGTGCCTATTGTGGTTGTCTTTGGCTTGCTGCCCTTCAAGCTGCAGCCGCAATGGCCCGCAGCCTTGGGCATGATGACTATGCTGACAGGTGCATGGTGAAATTTGCAAAGGCTAAGCACGTGTTTGAAGCCAAGTTATGGAATGGTTCATATTTCAATTATGATAGTGGAACAAGTTACAGTAGCCACTCCATCCAGGCAGATCAGTTGGCCGGACAATGGTACACTGCATCATCTGGCTTGCCACCTCTGTTTGATGAGGACAGAATAAAATGCACGCTTCAAAAAATATTTGACTATAATGTGATGAGGGTGAAAGGAGGACGCATTGGAGCAGTCAATGGTATGCACCCAAATGGGAAGGTAGACGAGACATGTATGCAGTCAAGAGAAATCTGGACTGGAGTAACATACAGTTTAGCTGCAACGATGCTGCTCCATGGAATGGAGGATCAGGCTTTCACTACAGCGCAAGGCATTTTTCTTGCAGGATGGTCTGAAGAGGGCTATGGGTATACCTCTTGTCTCATCACTATATTTAAAGTTTTAGTGTTTGACATATATTTACTTTTGATCAGGATCATGCTTTTTAGTGCTGATGGTTGCGCTATCTTAAATTCTTAATTCATCTAATAATGCCTAGCTATGATTTCATTAAATACCACTTGTTCACTGGTTGTTGGATATAATCATATAGGGACTCAATTCATTTGAGATAACTGGTTGTTGGATATAAGCTATAAATAGTTAACATATCATTTCAATCAGGTATTGGTTTCAAACTCCAGAAGCATGGACTATTGATGGCCACTATAGATCGCTGATATATATGCGCCCGCTTGCGATATGGGCAATGCAGCATGCGCTGTCTCCTCCAAGGGCGATCCTCGAGGCCCCAAAGGTAAATACAATGGAGAGGGCCTATGTTTCCCCTGGTGCGCTTCAGTTTCTCCAGGATAGCGTCAGGAAGATCACTCCCAAGAGTGGCTGTTTTTGAGCCAATGTGTGTGTGGTCTATGGTTGCTGGTGTGATTAGAGATTTAGCTCAATTATTCCTGTACATGCATATGTAAAGAAATGCAGAGTTGCAATTTCCTTTCTGCGGAGGGAAGGTCATGTGCAACCAATCTTGTCTTGTATATTGTGATCATTGTCAGTGAGCCCAACTCTGTACAGTACTGTACATAGTATATATACATATAGACCCCGTGTATTGCCTGAATTGGTTGATGAAAATCTGGGTTGATAACATGAGAATCAAAATTAAATCACACGACTTGTCATATCGAACTATGTATAACTGTAAAATATGTATTGCATATAAGTAGAATGATTGAATGGAGAACGTTTTCTCATGCATGGTTGAATGTGGATTTTTTTTCTGATTGCATGTTGAGGTTGGCCTTTTCTATTCATAATTGTACGGTGAGGTGACATATTTGCATGTTGATATAAATAAGTTAGTGGGGATGACTCTCTTAGGTATATAGGATGTGAAAAATCTCATCTGCTATCGTCTTGTCCTTAAAAAAAAACTTCATCTTGTCGATAATGTTGTGCGGTACCTTGCCATATCTTACATAGTTACATATTCACATAAGAAGGGATCCGGGTCGCCTGGCACAACTAGAAATCCAAGGTTGGTCGGGGTGTGTGTTTTAATGACCAATTTGATTATATTTGGATCCTAGGTCTAATCTAGAGTTTTTTGGTGTCATTTACCACGTCAGTTTTGTAAGCAATCACAGTGAACGCCCTTAGGATCGTTAGATCCCGATCAATGCATGACAATTACTCTGCGCAGGGCGGACGATCTGAATCTTTGGTCTCAAAGATGCAAGAATTCCCAGCGCCAAATGCTCCTCCAAGATTGGAGTTCTATGTTGTCAAACCTTGCCGCGAGATTGCAACCTAATGTACTCTTTGGCTATCCCCTTGCTCTTCTCTATTCTTCACAACCCGCTGTAACCTTCATCTGTGTAAACATTTCTATAAAGTTATATAGGGTTCAGGCCGGCGCAAGCCCGTCGTTGACACGTAAAAAACATTTTTTTTCTGCCATTTTCTGTTACTACGTGGCAACTTTTGTTTTAGAGCATGGCAAATCCGTTAGAACATCATGTCAATTTTATCTGTTTTTGCATGACAAATCCAGGCATTCGCAGGAAAATCTTAAAAATCCGACAAAGACTATTGAAACATTTTCTTTTCTTTATTTGTCATGGAAGTTCATGAAAGAATGTTCTTGTTTTTCATTAAGAAAACCAACGCAGGCGTCAAGATCATTCTCCTCTCTCTTTTTGGGACAGGTCAATCTCCTCTCTCTTTTTGGGAGCAGATCAATCTACTTTCTCTTTTTTGGGAACATAGCTGAAAAGAATGGAACAATCCAATGATGCTTCATTCATTAGAATGTCAATTCCTCACAATTGCTCTTTGTGATGTTGCAGAACCATGTCAATTAGGATCTCAAGAAATCACAACACCTATGATGCAAGGATCATTGACTTATATCACGATATATTTTCCTTCCTCATTCGTATTTTGTTTTTCGTACACGGATGTTGGTTCTCATATTATGGCATTTCAACGAGCAAACAAATCCAATCCCACAAAGGTCTAATCAAATAATTACACGATTTCTTTTCTCGGGTGAAATGTGTTGAACATGTGTTTTAAGGAAATGATGGCGCTTTGCAGGTCGATATCGCGTTTCCCCACACGATAAGGGGGGCAACTCATTAGACTGACACAACAACACATAGCCGCCTTTTTGACTATGGTTCTGGCACCCTGACAAAAGCTGCGGCCTCCACTAGCTTCCAGACGCTCATGTGTGGAGCCCAGGACGACGTTCGCGAACAGGTGTATCTCTCGATCAAAGATACTTAGGATTTAGACAATTATATACTTGCCACTCTTGGCAAACTCCATAGTGCATAGGAGCAACAAAGACTATTGAAACATCTTACCTTTTTAACTTAAAGGACCATTGCAGGTCCCCCCGAACTCTATATAAGGGCAGGACCATGGCCATCAGAAGGAGACTGCTCCTAAACACTTCAGATTTAGCATCTGGAGAAAAGCTAGGAAGAGAAAGAAAAGAAGGATGCTCGGGGTAGCTATAGGCCCACCCGAGCACTACCAAAGCTGGCTGTGAGAACTTAGCTCAAACTTATATAGTTCATTTGTTCATCATCCATCAAACAAACGTAAAGCAGGAATAGGGTATTACATCTATGGGTAGCCTGAATCTGGATAACTGCTACTATCTCCATTCCTAAATATAAGACGTTTAGGTGAACAACTAAAAGGGGATCTCCACTACAATCCCTGATCTCAACAATGACACGTCCATAAGTGGAGATCACTCTCTTAGATACTCCCTCCTTCCCGATATGTAAGGCGTTTTAGCCTTTATAAAAAAATCCTAAAATCTAAGGTGTACAGTTAGCAACAACTGACTGCCACGATTTTCTCCTCCCGCATGCATCTCTCTCTCTCTCTCTCTCTCTCTCTCTCTCTCTCTCCATGCCCTCTCTCTCGTACAGTTAGCAGTAACTGACTGCCACGACGGTATTTTCTCTCACACGTACTGTCAACAGATTGCCTGGGGCGGGCGCGTACGTTGAAGCAGAGATAGGATTGGTCAACCAGATAGTTAGAGGAGATCGTGCACGGGGATCACCGTGCGCTAATTTTCGTGCATAAAAATTAGGCGCCTAATTTAATGGAAAGGAGGGAGTACATGGAATTATGTAATTATTTTAAAAATAAAAATAAAAAGGAAATGAATGAGAAAATAAAAGAAACCCGAAAAAAATAGTCGAATAAGGGCATGTACAATGGTTCTATCTTAGGCACGCCACGTAGGATAAATGATGAGGTGGAGGAGAGAGAAATCATAAGAAAAGGAAGACAAGAGATGATCTCTTAGCACAATATGTCTCACCACGTTTTTAGGAATAGCTAGTTATTAAAGATAAGGCTAAGAGATGACCCATTGTAGACATATTTTTTTGTCATCTCTAAATCACATGCAAGACTTAAAATAAGACTATCTTATCAACCATTGTACATGCTCTAGAGAAACACTGAGAACCACAGCACGAAAACATGAACCAGAAGGGAAAAAACGACGAAAAACCGATTGAGCCCGCCCGCTCCTGGGCCGGCCAACGTCGGTGGCGAGCAGTGGCATAGCATTTGCGGCTTGGCCCAGCTACAAAATGACCCAAATCCGATCATTCCCCGTTTGCTGTACAGTTGTTCTGCTCCGTTCTGGAAAAGAAAAAACTGTTCCGGTCCGCCGCCGCCGCCCCGCCCGCCCGCCCGCCCCGTGCTTCATCGGCTCATCGCTGCCCGAATTCTTCGGCGGAGCAACGCGATCCCTGCACGCTCTCATCGCTCCCGCGCTGCCGGTAAGCTCTTCCGGCTTGCCCTGCCTCCCGCCCATCTCTGTCGCCAGTTCTGTCCAGATAGATCTAGACCTCACGCGGGCACTCTTCGCGTACGCTCTGATGTTGGTAGTTCGATGTTAGCAATCGCGACCAGCGAATCCTGTAGGCGATACCGATATCTGGGTGCATGTCTGATGTTTGCGGTACTGTAGAGAATCTGTTCTAAGAGTACATACCGCTGTGGTAAATTGGCCGAATTCGTGCATCTGATTGGTTGTCCTCTCTGCTCTCTGCAGCAGAAGATCCATTTTCTGAAATTGGCGCTGAGTCGTGCACACAACGATTTCTTCTTCAAGTGGCAATGGTAAGTGAGTCTTGGTTAGAAAGGGGCGACAGATGATTGTGCAGCATGCCTAGATGCTGTGTTTGTAACCAGCTTAGTTTGCAGGATCCCAAGGGTCTTGACAGCGATAAGTCGGCGAGTAGGCTCTATGTGGGCAATCTGGATTTTAGGATATCAGAGTGAGTTTTCTCTAGCCCGTCTCCCTTCCAAGGTCGGCCTGGTGTTATGTGTAATCCAATATTATAGTGTGATTCTCCAGGTCTGACGTTATCAAGATGTTCTCCCCCTATGGAAAGATCATAGCTGAGGATTTCCTGTTGCATACGCGTGGCCCGAAGCGAGGCGAGCCTCGTGGTTATGCCTTTGTTCAGTACACTACCAAAGAGGTACGAGTGATACTCATTACTTCTTGCAAATGTTGATGGGTCCTGGTAATTCTCACCTTTGCCACCTGAAGTGAGCATGCAGGAAGCTCAGTTGGCAAAGGAGAAGATGAATGGCAAGTTGGTCTGTGGACGTCCTGTGGTGGTTCACCTAGCGAGCGAGAAGTGTTTCCTAGATTCCGGTAATTCACAAAGAGCACTGAAAGACAAGAAACTGGCAGGTGGTTCGGGAAGCAAATTAGCACAAACTGATCGTGCTGCAAAGATATCTGCGATAAAAAACAAGTTGAAGTCTCTGGAGAATGATGGCTGTAGCACAAAAAGACCAAGACTTAACCCAGATGACTTGAAAAGCACTGGAGAACAATCTGATAAGAAGCTTTGAAGTGAGCTTAGTCAGCGCATGGGAACAGTGCCCTATTATGCTGGTTGCATGGTTGATGGTGTTGCAGTTGTAATACTCTAGCTTTATTAAGGTAGACAAACTAAAGGTGTAACATTACACAGTTCACCGGATTTGTACAACTGTTTGCACTAATCACCATTGTCCAAGTAACAATTAAGTCTTAATGGAGAAACCATTTTCCAATCTAGTTATCCAGTTAATGCTGGTCTATGCAGCTGATCTTCAGCCCACCCCATATACTTGCCCAACTGAATTGCGTCACAGTTGGTTTATTCAGCTCTTCTGAAATTGGAAGGTCACTTGCGTCTGAAATCATGTGATGTAAAAGATCATTTTATGTTATTACATCCTGGAGTTGAATAGGATGCGACCACTTTGGATGTTTTTTATGTTGTCACCAACCATACATGGCAATTTTGTTTTTCACTTTGTGCAAACCGATTCTGGTGGTAAGAAATGTGGTGCCGTCACTGCTTTGTAAGATTGGAACCTCTTAGTCAAGGGGATTTTCTCCAAATGGGCATGTATCAGTACCAGTGCAGTGCTTACATTTATACACTAGAAAGTAGAACAGCATATACATTATACAGCAAGGATTGAATAACCATTTCGTTTTAATAAGCCATGTTGCTGTGATATCTCTGAATTTACTTAGATTTAAGAAACTCTAGAAAAGTTTCACAATTGCTCAACGTTCTGTTACATGTGATCTCTGTCAGCATTGTAAGTATCAGGCTTTTACCTCATCTGTTGTTTCAACTAGAGTATCTACATGATTATTCCAGTATATTTGGGGAGTAGCATCTGATGAAATCTCATCTGTGCCTATTTCGACTTCAGTGTTATTTATCTGTCTTACAATCTTGGAGGTGCACTTAGTTGGAAACATGCAGGTAACATTTACTTTTCTTTCTTTATGTTGCTATTTGAGTTAGTTTGCTGCCTGGACATCATGCCAGCTCTAGCATCCATGCATATGATTTCTTGAGGGTCATTATTCTGAATAGTGAATACTAATGCAAGGTACTTTGAGTAAATGTTCTGCAAATCTGTGCTCCTGGAAAGCTAGGATTTGTGGGGACAAAATGTACTGGATTGCTCGACAAAGTATGACAACAAGCTAAGAATCTGTCATATATTACGAATGTACATGTCTGCCTGGTCGGGATAATTCATATGTAGTTGTTCTGTCCAATTTGTTGTCAAGTTTTGGAACACGGATCAGTGGGGAACCAGCATCAGTAGTCATTCATGTCTCCAAACCTTAGCTGTCATTTTTGCATTGCCTACCATAAAGTCATGTAGATAGCTGCTGGATGCTGCAAGTCTCACATCTCGTGGCATATTTGTTATGCTAGAGCACATAAATCTCATGGCATATTTGTTATGCTAGAGCACATAATGGCGTCATCATTGAATTGTTCGCTTTGTCGGTTTCTTGTTTTGTTCTTACGGAATACTTCTGAAAGTTTGCAAAGACATCATTTCATAGGCGCTGGGTATAGAAATCAGAGACTGAGAATATCATGCATCACGGTATCATCCTGTTCCTGTTTGGTCATCATTACATGTATTTAATCATTACAATGGAGATGCCTTATATTGAAAGTATTACATACGCTAGAAGTTGTAGTTGATGCCTTTTCTTCTTCATTTCGAGACTATTTCTATTCTGCTACAGTTTCCACGGCCACGGGTCCTCACTCCTTAAATCTGCTTAGGATTGTCTTTGCCAACTGGGATGCTTGTAGTAAGTAAACAACATTGGCCCCTACTCTACTCTTAAACCAACATAGTCAACAACTGGGACGCTTCGGTTTTAGCCCGGTTTTCCGTCAATTAATCAGGCAATTCTCTTCTTCTTAATCAATGAAAATGACTAAGTCTTTTGCTTCGTTTCAAAAAAAACTGGAGTTTAGGCATTTACCTAAAAGAGTACCATCTGGTACTCCCAAGAAATTAAGGAGCTCAAAATTATGTTATCCATCCATAAAATTTCCACAAAACGTGCAATGATTTCTGAGCAGGCGCAAAGTCCACACATGTTCCAGCCTGAAGCACAAACAATTCGTCAAAGACAATATATACAGTAGCACATTTCCTGAACTAACCATCTCCTTTAATCATGGGCAGAAATGCTTTTCAGGCTTCTTCTCCACACCTTTCTTTAACAGCACAGTGTCCAACAAGGTCTTCTTTGTGGCGCGACGGCGCACACATCATGCAGACACGCACCAAACTGCATTCAGGCCGGTTTGGTTCCTTCTGGCTCTGGGGCAGCCTAGACTTGCACACCTTTAGTCCATCACATCACAAATACGCTTGATCATCTCGCTGGATTCGCCATGTGGTTTTTGTTTCACCGACTGGGCACCCCACTGAATAACAAATGGCAGACCGTACGCCATCAGACGCTCATGGAGACCGTTGTCCCCGGCATCTTTCGAGGGCGTTGAACTTTGTTCTTCTCTTCTGCCTCCCTCAAGACCAGGTTCGTGGAACGCCATAGAAAGCTCCCTTGAGAATCTGTGCTTGCTTCCCCCGTCAGCTTACACGTCTCATGCTCCGTGATTTGAATATTGCAGGGCGGTACTCGGCCGAGGCGACAGGAGGAGGATCACTGGGGCGAGCTCGCATGTGAAGGCCAATGGCTCTTGCCTCTTGGTTGGTTGGTGGGTTCCTGTCATGTTTGCTCAGAGAAACATAGATTATTTCCCCCTAATTGTTAGAACTAGTAGATAGTGTTAATTGTTCGCGCTTACTTAGATTTATGATCTGAAAACATTGAGCATTGTTCCATGTAGATTCTGGAACTAGCTCGACCGCATATGGCAACATGATAGGGAGATGCTCTCCTCTCTGCGGGAACACTCTTTTGTCCCGATTACCTCACCCACCCGACTAATCCCGCATTATTGTTGGCTGCATCGATGACCCTGTCTTTGACAGGTCTTTTGGGACTGAAAAAGAGATAGCATTTTGTTATTTGTCTTTCCCACTGCAAGGTCTGCCGCATGACAAGTGTCAGCAGAGAGTAGTACATGACACACAAATATAAGATGTTCTAACCTTTTTCTGAATCGGATGTATATTATCATGTCTTAGTGTATTTGTTCACTTGTTTCACCTCGTATGTAGTCTATATTGAAATATCAAAAACATCTTGTATTTGTGAACGGAGGTACACGATTTGCGAATGTGATTCTGTTTGACCAAATTTAGAGCAACCTACGTGTGACACATCCTCACAATTCTGTCGGCGTGTAGTTTTAGATGATGCAAATGCAAATGAAAATGATCATCATTTTGGCCTATATCCACTCTACGATACAAAATGCACAGTATAATTCTCGACCATATTTGGATGGAATTTTTCAATGGCAAACAGTCTGCTCTGTGCCCTGGAACAGTGAAAAGTACTATTCCTACATGGTCCGCAATTGCAAGCCTTTTTTAGCCTCTGCATTGGAACAGAAAAAGAAGGGGACACGGCACCAAACGCCTTGCTTCAGAGACGTCAACCGGTCTGTTTGTTTCTTCTCTTTTTCCACACAGCCTCCTCCTCGCCCGCCTCTATATTATCTTCCTCGCCGCGCCACTCACTTCCCGCGCTCGCCTCGGTTCACACGCACGCAGCTACCTCTGAGTCCTCACTCACGCGCATACTGAGTCACCGATCCAAGCCTCTCTCTCGCCACCTCGCGCACCGTCAACGTCTATGGAGGCCTCGCCGTCTCGCAGCGACAGCTTCTCCCGCGCGTGGCTCGGCTGCAGGGCGTCCATCGAGCGGCTCGACGCCGACGCCGGCCTCGGGTGCTCGTTCAACAGCTCCACGTCCTTCATCGACATGGACCCCGCGGAGCTCTTCTCCATGCGGTGGACGTCCTCCGCCGCAGTGCCGGCGGAGGATGACGAGGAGGCTGCCGAGTTCGACTTCGGCCAGCTGACGTGCGCCGGCGCGCAGTGCTTCTCCCCGCTGCTTGTCGGCGCCGGACAGCCCCTCCTCCCGTGCGAGCCTGGCGTCGTGTCCTACGTGTCGTCGCCCGCTTTCTACTCCGCGCAGAGCACGCCGGCCTCCGCGGTCAGCTCGCGCCGCCGTGGCCGGCACGCGCCGCTGGTGGCGACGCGGAGGATACTGCTCCGGTACCTGCGCCTCCTGGCGCCGCTGTGCCGGAAGGTGAGGGCGCTGCCGGTGCGGGCGCTCGCGCCGCGGTCGTCGTCCAGGTCTGCTGCCTTGGCCGCGGCGACGTCGTCCCCGGCGCGGCAGTCCACGTCCAGCTACGCGAGCGCCACGGAGTACTGGTGCCACGGCCACGCCGACACCGCCGTCAGCGACGCCATCCTCTACTGCAAGAAATCTATCCAGGGACGACAGGATGCCGTGTAGGCCGGCCGGCAAAAGATCGGTCGCTGCTCCTTGGGGATTTTGATTGATTTCCGGTGTAGATCCTATATGCATGTGGTACCTGAGTGTATAGCGTATACGTTACGAAGTAAGCAAGTATGAGCTGTGCTCCAAGGTGGTTTAACCTTGTGAAGCATTTTGAACAAGCAGTTAACCTTGTGATGAAGCTACCTGTCACTGTCATGTGGGCTGTGCTCATCAATTGTTAAGGACGAGATTCGGTTCAAAGGAAATTGTTAAGGAAGATACGCACTTCTGTCCTCTCCTTCTAATTGCCATGATTATGCGCGTATTATATATGTATGCATGCATCAGGCCAGGCAGACCCCATGCGTTAGGTCAACAAACATCGACTTATTGATTATTGTGATTCGTTTGAGCAAACTCATGTGTTTTCCCTGGCAAGGCAAGGCGCATTCTAAAACTCATTCAAACCTATAGGCTGCTGATATCGATCAGGTCAAGCCGAACGACCATGTCCAAGTCGCCGAGTCAAACATATAGCTGCACAGTTGATCCATTATCTTCTAGGTCGTCCAGTCAGCCAGGGTAAGAGACATGTAGACCGTTTCATACCGACATTACGGTGCAATCTTCCAAATGACAGTAGATACGCACAGGGCATCGAACTTGCAGAGCAATATCATTTGTACTACGCAGGAATCATCCTGGCATGCAATTAGGCGTGAGAGAGAGAGAGAGAGAGAGATAGAGAGAGAGAGAGGATATCCGACATGGACTGTTCACCACCCATACATGGGAAGGGCTATCCCTCCCGTCATGCGCCGGCCGCGGCCGGGACCAGAGACCGGCGCCAATAATGTGATCGGATGGAAACCGGGTTGTCGTATCTCCCCGGTTCCCGACCGGCGAGTCGGCGACAGCTCTCCAAGGGCGCGTAAAACAGTCCGCCCGAGCGCTACCCGTCAGAGACCGAGAGAGACAATGCGCATGTAAACGTGAACATTCTAGCAGCAACGTCGCCTCTCACGGTGCAAAAATGGAATGGACTCGTGGGATGGTCCCATGCGCATATATGGCCCAGCCAAGCCACGGCAGCGCGGGAGAAGATTTCGTTATCATCATCCGGTCGATCGAGTTCGGTCTCCAGCTGTAGTACATAATCGATCGGAGTGACGGCTTGAGTGAAGTGCACGTCCTCTTGTATACTTATGAAGACATCTACGCCTGTGGCCAGTGGTGGTAATCATTTGGCTACGCCGGCCGGTGGGCTGGACTCGATCGATCGATCGCTTTGAAATGTGTCGACCTGTACGTGTCCTACGATAGATTTTCGGGGCAGACAGGCAGTTCGCCGTGCTTGGTATCTAGTGCCAAGGGATCGGGCTGGATCGTGTCGTCGCAAGAGGCCAAGCGAGAGTGACGGCGCGGCGCGGGGGCCTGCGTGTATGGGTGTTGGGGATGCGTCGGTTCGGCCGGGACCAGCGGCCGCGCGCCCACATGGGCGACGACGGGGGAGCGAGCGGTCGAACACGAACGCCCCCGCGCGACCGGGAGCTCGGCGACAGGACAACGCCATCATCCGTCCCGTTGGCCACAACCCACAAACCCGGTGGTAGCTCGAGGGCACCCTCACGCACGTCCGTCCGGCCGGGTCGACGTACGTGCCCCGCCGGTTTGCTGGTGCTGCTGGCATCATGATGGTGTTCTCCGGATGTTGGTCGGGAGGCTGGAGGCTGGAGCTAGCTGTGTCTTGTAGCTCGAGGGCACCCTCACGCACGTCCGTCCGGCCGGGTCGACGTACGTGCCCCGTCGGTTTGCTGGTGCTGCTGGCATCATGATGGTGTTCTCCGGATGTTGGTCGGGAGGCTGGAGGCTGGAGCTAGCTGTGTCTTGTTCATGACAGTTGAAAAGTCTTTGTGTACATGCCCCCTTAGAATCGGCGACCTAGAGCCACTGTCGCAACTGCTGAACCTTTGAAACGCGCCGAAGCATGGGGAGAAAATCTAACCTCTCCACCCTAAGAAGACCACATGAATCTACGTTGAAGCTTCGTCTACTTCGACCAGACAGATGAACCCGAGGAGAACCGAAGCCTGGAAGTCCAACTCAAGGAAGAAGCAGCGTCGTCCATTCGAGCATCATCCCCTCCGAGGACTAAAAAAAACTAACTTAAACAACTAGTCGTAGCCGAGGCATTGGGATTGTCCTCCCCGCCACTGACTGCTGGAGTGGCAAGCAGAGGAGAGACGAGTCCATGAGCTCACCGATGGAGCCTGGCGGGGACGAATTCGCTCTATCCACTGTTTACGAGGGGAAGGGAAGAAAACGACCAATGGGATTTCTACACCACAGCAATATTGAAGAAAAAACTTTGGCAGATGGGCCGATCTTAATGAGGTTGGGGTATACCCTAATTTAAAAAAAAAAACTTTAGGAGACTTGAAATTTTTGGCAATCTGTCTTGTAGATTTCGAGAGCTTTATTAATTTTGTACAGTGTTGTTACAATCGTTCCTAAGGAATTTGCCGAGGCAAGAGGAAGAAAGCACATCACCAATCGGTACACTGAGCGTTTCTCATAGCAAAATGAACCAATACATGGGTGCTCATAAAATCCTTTGTCACTGTCTTTCGTGCACTTAGCTTCAGAACATTTTGCATTCTTTGATCTCAGGTTTTTGCTTTAGACGCATTCATTCATGCCTTTGTATATGAACCGCAGATGCAGCACACCGTTTTTTTGCTTTATATGGAATGTGCAAAATCTTTTGTTTTGAGGATTTTTTTAGTGGCCTTTTGAGTTAATCGAAAGAGTTCATGAGAGCCCGAGCAATCTAAAGCTCCACTTCGCTGCGGTATAAATAACAAAAGAAAAACTCGTACACGTACCTAGAGCCAGGGCTTCGCCTCCTCCTCCTCCTTCAAGTAAGAAAGTTAGGGTTCGTGCCTCTCGCCGGCGCCGGCGCAGGTCCGCCTGGTCTCCGGTGGCCCTAGGGCCATGGAGGCGCGGTGGATCCTGGCAAGGGCCGGCGGGAGGGCTCCGTTTTTAGTCGTTTTTTTCAATTTTATTAGGGTTTGTGTCCTACTCAGGAAGGCGAGACGACGGCGGCTCCCTGAAGATGGAATAAAAGTCTCCCGCCTAGCCCCCGATCCGGCGGTGCGTCTAGCATCGTTGGTGGACGTGTGGAGGTGTGTCTCCGGCAGATCTATCTTGGTGGATTTGCTCGGATCTCGTCGTTGTTCGTCTACGTTCGTGTGCTGTTCCTATGGGGCCTTAGCACGACGAGGTGTGTCTCCGGCAGATCTATCTTTGGTGGATTTGCTTGGATCTCGTGGTTGTTCGTCTACATTCGTGTGTCTTCGGTTTGGATCCTTCCGATCTACGTTATTTTTCATCGGCGGCGGTTGCTGCTCTGGCGTGCTGTTCCTATGGGGCCTTAGCACGACGACTTTCCGACTGACTACTACAACAAGTTGTGCCCGGTTCCGGCGATGGAGGGGTGATGCCAGCAGTGCGCCTTCGGCTCGCTTCGGTGCTTGTAGTCGTCTCTAGGTGGTCTACGGATCTGGATGTAATTTTTATTTCTGGTGTTCGTTGTACTGCCATGATTGAAGATGAATAGATTGGAAGTTTTTTTGAAAAAAAACTCGTATATATTGCAACACGCATTTCCCTCCTTCTTTTTTGTTATTTTTTAGAACAACATTTTCTTTTTTAATGGGTCTGCAGCACACTTTTTCTTAGGGGTGTGTGCCGCACACACATGCCCCAGCCCGACGCGCTTCAGGTCGGCCCACGTCTCGGCGGCAGGCCGTGAGCCCGTGACACGCCCGTATCGGCCACTCTCGCTCTCCTTCTCCCCTCTCTCTCTCTCTTCCACCGCACCGTGTGTGGGCGGGCGTGTACACACACTGACACACGAGACAGCCGCATCCCCTCACTCCACCACCTCACCTGCTGCTGCTGCTGCTCGCCAACCCTAATCCCCCAGCTCGGCGCACTAGCGCTCGCCCCACCCCACCCCACTGCACCGCGCTCGCGGCCGGCGGCAAGCGGGGCACGCGCGGCGGCGGGGCGGACTCGCGCACGCCGTCTCCCAGCTCCCGCCCCCGGCGGCGCGGCAACCAGGCTGCGGGCCCGGCGTTGAGGGGAAAGCCGGATCGGCACGCTTCAGATCCAGTGACGCGACGCCGAAGGGAGCCGAGGTGAGGCGCCCGCTAGAGTGTTTAGGACGAGGTGCTCCCGGAGTAGTTTAATGCCTGGTCACGCGCACAGCAAATCTGCGGTTGTGTGTATGGCATTTACTTAGCATTTTCTTTTCTTTTCTTTGCTGGAATAGGGAGTAGAGGTAGGGGGAGTAACTTGCTCTAATTCTGTGAAGTGATTAAATGCTATCGAATTAGTGATGTTCCCAAGAATGCTTGCCAAATAGATGCTCCACGGTCGAGTTTCTCACGGAACAGCTATCTAGTATAGCAGAGAGCTAGGCAGCTAGTATCGTATGTATGTTCACGCAACGATGGTTGCGTGAGATGGGTGTAGCTACTTAGCTGCACTCATGCTGGTCGGTTCTTCTAATTCAATTGCAAACAAATTGTTCCATATTGTGTAGCTCAAGCAAATGTTGTGATTTCTGCTTATGATTCTGTGTGTCCCTTGTGCAATCGGCGGTCCTGCATGTGGATGTTCTCCGAATTTCATAGCAACAGACAATTGATATATCTTTGAAGATTGATGCTGTGCAAGGATAACGCCATGCTATTTAATAGAAATGGTTTATTTCTGTGCGCTTTTGAGATTGAAGATTGTTTCCTCAGACCTTTTTCATCCTTTGTCAAGTGAGTTGGGATTTCATCAATAGGCAGCATAGTTTGGCTTCCAAGTCCCTTTGCTTGTAGAGTTACCTCATGATTTCTGACAGACACTTGCATCTGTGGTTCATATATAAGGAATAAAACTTACCCTTTTGTGCATGGAAGCACTATTTTTACTGTGTGGTTGTCACTTCTCTGTAAAACCACAACCATGTGCTCCATAACTACCATCTGTTATTAGGATTATACATGTAGTCAGAGTCTGTAGCTTCCCCCCCAACCCACACAAAAGGTCTAGTGGACCAGAACTTTATCTGTAGAAAACCAATTGCTAAGCGCAGTTTAATTGCATAACATATTAGAAAATTACTTAGCTGTAGTGCTGTACTCATTCCTACCCAGTTTCCCTGCATATATACTTTTAGTTTTGTCGATTGGAATCATACCTGAAAATTAGATGGAAGTGTTTATTTATCTTAATAACATACTAGAAATGGATAATTTCACGCATCATCGCTTGCGCAGTTAGGAAATATTTTTCAGTGAATTGATCTGCATGTGGATAGTTCCGAGCAGTAGTACTTAATTATATGCTGCATTTGACTACAATTTTAATCTTTCATTTTGCTTTCTATCTTTTTGCAGGTTTTTTATCCCATTTGTTTTGTGCGGGCGCTACTCCCTCCAATGATCCTGCGAGTTCCACTCTTAAACTTGTGCTGGGACTGAGGATCCTGTGTTCAGTCTCATGCGTGCATTGACATCTTCAGGTTAAAATGGAGAGGGCCTCTGGTTCTTGTTTTCATGGTGAGTCGTTTTCATCTACACAGAAATTTTTCATGCATATAATTAGACAGTATATTTGATTTGGTTAAAACTTAAGGTTTCTTGTAAGCCGGCAGAAACTGAATGGGGCGGGGGGATCTCACATACGATTTTAGAAGATTGTTTGAACCTCTAGTTCTTAATTCATGGAAGCTTCTTAAGGATACATTCTCTTCTGCTGCATATGAATGTCTAATGTAGACTGTCATCATGTTTTTATTAAGTCCCACCATCAATATGAGATGGTACAACCATTGATAATGTATTTTCAATATACTTACATGGAAGCATTACTTTCCATGTGAAAATAAATAAATAACTATTGGTTTGACTTTCCTCGACAACAGACACACACTGTATAGGTCTATAATGTTATGTTCTACTACCTCTGTAAATTTTATAAGACGTTTTAGGTCACTAAAGTAGCGACCTAAAATGTCTGGTAAAAGTTTACACAGGGAGTACATTCTAAAAGTCCAAAATACATGATAGTCACAAGGTGATGATTATTGCTAGTCATTAGTCCAATACAAGTGCAGCTATGATACTGGTGATTTTAGGAAACTAACTGAGGTTTTAAAAAGTAGATGCACATTACTTTTTAGCTAGACGTCCATATGTAAAAGTGCCTTGTGTGTGATTTTTGTGACCACTGTCTTTGATGTGCTATGCTAAAAGTAAGATTTCATTGCAGGTATAGTGTGTCATTGGCTTGTATTGGTATTGATATGGCTTTGTGGCTGTCAGCATGTTCTGTCTCAGCAAACGACACTTCAACCAAAAGATAAATTTCTTCTGTCTGACCCACCTATTGGTCTCTTTGATCCGATAGAGATTTCGCCATCTGTTCTCCCACACAATACCAACCCAGTTGAGCCACTGTCACCAATGTATCCAAACTACACATCCTATGATCCGGTTTTGACTGGAAAATGCCATGTGAACTTTTCTGATCTCTCTTTTATTATGGACAAGACAGCGTCTGATTGTTCTGTACCTTTAGCACCACTGGTTGCCGATGTTATATGTTGTCCCCAAGTTAGTAGCTTGATGAATATATTCCAAGCTGCATATGGTGGTGGAAACAATACGCTTGTTCTCAATCAAGCTTCAGCAAATGCTTGTTTCTCTGACATCATGAGCATACTTGCAAGTAAAGGGGCAAACACCAACATCCCTGAGTTGTGTACTCTGAGGCCGTCAAATCTTACTGATGCTTCTTGTCCCGTGAAGGATATTAGTTCGTTTGAGAGAATGGTTAACGTAAGCAAACTCCTGGATGCATGCAGCAGTGTTGATCCACTGAAAGAGTGTTGTAGGCCAGTTTGCCAACCTGCAATAGTGGAGGCAGCGGTTCATATATCCTCAGGAGGGGCAAGCATGTTCGGAAGTACTACCATACCTGGGAGTGCGGTTGGAATTAATACTGTCAGTGACTGTAAAGGGGTGGTTCACTCCTACTTATCTGTGAAACTTTCATCAGAAGTGGCGAACAGTGCTTTCAGAGTATTATCTGGCTGCAAGGTGAACAAAGGTATACAACTTTTGCTAGTTTTGGTTGGTACATTAATATTTTCTCTCTGATGTTAATCCCTTGCTTGGGTTGCCGTGATACCAAGATTTCACGAAGTTTGTCATACTTCAATTACAAGTGCCTTTTTTTTTTAACAATCCGACCCTCCTGTCATCATCACTCATCACTGCTGTCAGTGTCATCATACTAATGCATGGCATCAAGTGGAAATTCTGATTCTTGTTCTGAATTATGCAGTCTGTCCACTGGAGTTCGATGATCCTTCTTCAGTCGTTAAGGCATGTGGCAAGGCATCTTCAAGGCCTTCATGCTGCACAGCGTTGCAATCTTATATCGCAACTAGACAGAAACAAATATTTGTCACAAACTTGCAAGCAATTAACTGTGCAACAATGTTCGGATCAATGCTACAGAAAGCTGGTGTGGGGAATGATATTTATGGGCTGTGTGATATTGACTTGAAAGATTTTAGCCTGCAAGGTATGCACAAAGATATTAGTTCTCTTCAATATTTGCTTCATCTCGGAACACAAAATAACATTGTCTATTTTCCGTGGCACCATTTGTCAAATTGGAGCAGCTTTTGGGCAGCAAGGTTAGTTCTGTTCGATCAACTTTATCTGGTTCATCATAGATATGTACTCCCTCCGTCCCATAATATAAGAACGTTTTTGACACTAGTGTAGTGTTAAAAACGTTCTTATATTTTGGGACAGAGGGAGTACTTGTGTGGTTCTGTGCTAAATTGAATATTTCATTCTGTAGGTTGTCTACTTCGGAGCTTACCTACGGACATTGTATTCGACAACGTTACGGGCATTAGCTTTACGTGTGATTTGAGTGACAATATTGCAGCACCATGGCCATCGTCATCGTCTCTCCAGTCTTTGTCGCTGTGTGCTCCAGGTGAGAGGGAACTCACAAATGTGTTTTGAAATGCATGCGGCACGAAGAAATAAGAGAACTTCCTTGCGACTGTGCATGTATTCACAATAAACTTTTGTCTGTTTCGGTTTCAGAAATGTCATTGCCTGCATTACCGGTCTCGCCGTTATCAGGAAGCTCAGGTACTTCAACAGTCTCTCGCTCGCTAGTACAACCGTGGGTCCATTCGTTTGCTATTTGTTTCCAAAGAGACCTTGCTAACAGATTGAAATAATATTTGTCACGACAGCACGTATCTCCAGAACTGGAATTGGGATTCTGCTGCCTGTTGTGCTCTTCACCACGACCATCTCCATCTGAGAAAAGGACGCCATGTCCTGAGCCAGGAGCATCGTAATTTCCCCCGCTGTGCAGGCCCCGCGTTGTAAATTATGTCGCATTGCATTCTTGTAAATGAGCCTTTCCCTTCTCCCCTTCCATTTTGTCCAGCAGATAGCATTGTGACGTGCTAGAGAGGACTGTTGTACCTTTTCAGACATTATCTCTGGAAGTAAAATCTCCTAGACTTTGGCTGGTCACCTGGCATGGATTGCGATTTGCGACAGTGGATGATATGAACCGAATTGGTATGGCTGTCGAAACTCGGGAACATACAGTGCAGCAATCAGGTTTATGCCTCTAAATTTTCAGTGAACATACTGAAATACAGGTAAAAACCGGTAAAATTTGCTAAATACGTCACAAGTCACTGATGTCTGATATGATAGACACTGGAACCAGTTCCCCACTTGAATATATTACTCAAACAGTGTAGTGTCAATCTTAGACTGACTGTAACTGGTGAGAAACATGGTGAGCCCAGAGCTTACACTACCAAATAGCTCGAAGCAGTTGTCGCTAGTCTTGATAGTAATTGCAGATTGAAGAATTAACATAGATTGTTGAATAAGTTACAATGGCCCGTTGATCGGCCAATATTCTTGTAAGATGAAGTTGCAAAGCAATGGAGCACACATTCTTGTGGATCCTTGCACGTCATTCAGGGATACTTCTTCGAAGGATTGCTGTCAATATTCTTGTAAGATGAAGTTGCAACGCAATGGAGCACACATTCTTGTGGATCGTTGTACGTCATTCAGGGATACTTCTTCGAAGGATTGTTTACTGGAAGTCATCGTGGTGTCGTTTGCTTCCTCTTTGCTTTAGCTGTATATATAAATAATTAAATATTGATCTATGTACATGGATGTATTTTGTATGTAAGCTGACTATATTCATGTGTGAGTTTACAAAACTGTGTGCCAAATTGGAAGAAAGCTATCTCTTTCATTCAAGTCAGTTCGGGCAGAGTATAAACCTTGTAGCATTTTTGCTTAGAATGCTATCCACAAAGAAACAGAATGAAAAGATGACTAATACCATGCCAGAATCAAGAAGAACATACATGTGCTCTGTTGGGGGTTGCTGAACCTTGATGCGAACCAGGCGTCACAGAAGACATGGCAGAACACCCATCCAACGGGACGGAGAAGGAACAGAGGAGATATATAGCAAATGCAGGCGAACCGCATAACCAAAAATTCAGATCTTTAACCTGTATCAAAATAAGAAATTTGAATGAAATATTCTTCTAAAATATACTTTAAGATAGTCCATTCATCAAGCAGTCAGGCATGTGTATTAAAATGAATCAAGCAAAACTAGCATTGTTTTGTATCACTCATTATGTAGAAAGGTTTTCCCCCCTGCATGAAGTATAATTTTTACCGTAGTCAAGCATGCCTAAAGGATGAAAAAACTTAAACCTATTGGATGTTAGACCAAAGACATGCGCTTCCAGCCACTCATTCCTCTGCCAACGTCGATAAATTTGTACAAAAACAAAGTTCCCAGCTAAACCGGTTAAGGATGAGAATTATCAACAGATTTTCTTTCTGATAAAAGCACATTACTGACCAATTCATCTATATACACACTTCGCTAGAAAAGCGACATATATATGCATATACCTCTATTGTAATTGTTCCATAGAAATAGTCATAGCATATCCATCGTTGCTTGCCTCTTTCACAGCAAAGGTTGTAAATATAACGACTGTTGATGCTTGAATATTGTAGTGTATATTTTGCCTACGATCTGATATGCAATATCTGTACGCCTAGGATAAAAATTGATGTTGATATGCAACATTTTCCTCAGAATTAAATAATCACAAAGTGATCAACCATTTTGATACTTAAATTATTGTTATTAAGACCTGAAAAAATAGCATGCTGATATACCTATGTGTAAGTGCATCTAGTGCCACCCCTAATTGGTTTTGGAGTATTGACGACAAACGTGGTTGAGGGACTACCGTGTTTGTGAGAATTGCAGAATAACACAGGCAGTAGTCCCTCATTGATTCGGTTTATCTACCAGAGAAGACCCCTAAAAATGTATGAAGACATTGAAGACAATGGTGGTTCGTGAAGACATTCACGATGAAGATAATGACTTGTGAAGACATTCACTTCAAGACTATGGAGTGCGAAGACATAGTTGTTTCGTAGTTTCCTTTTCTTCTTTATTGAGTCATAGGAACCACCGTACTGTTAAGTGGGGTCCAAGTGAACAAAGTCAGATGACTGAAGTGATGCTCAACCAAAATCCTATGTCTTCGAGCGAAGAAAATGAGAGCAAATTTTATCCAGAGTTGGATGAGTCAGCTTTGCTTGTAGCCCAAGCCAAGCTGCCGCGTGTGTTTGGAATCCGACCGTTGGACACGTGTCGGTTCCTTAGTTACCCAGGGTCATTTCGGACATATCATGTCGGGTTGCTCCAGGCTATAAATAGCCCACCCCCTACACCATAAATTGGTGGCTTCTCAGAGTTAGTGAACTGCTTTTGTCGTTTGAGAACAACCCACCTCCGAAGCCTTTGAGAGAGAGAGATCCTTGCAAGGACAAAGCCCAAAACACCCAGAGCCAAAGAGTGTTAGGCATCACTGAAGTCTCTCTGTCCGCGTGACCTGAAGACTTGTTACACTTGAGGACTGTGCATCCTCCAGCCGGTTAGGCATCGCGTTCTGAGCATCCAAGAGTCATTGTGGATCGCCGGTGAACGAAGTCTGTGAAGGTTTGGAAGTCTACCTTGAAGACTTACCAGAGTGATTGGGCGAGGATGGGTGTCCTTAGCTCAAGGGGAATAAGGTGAAGACACAGTCTTCCGAGTTCAATCTCAGCCTCCCTAACCAGACGTACAGTTGTCACAACAACTGAAACTGGTCTACCATATCCTTGTCTTCACCAAGCAACTGGTTCTATCCCCTACTTCCTTTACATTTCATTTTGTCTTCGTGAAGTCATTACTTGCTTGCCTGATCTGATTGACTTCACTGTGTGAAGACTATTACCTGTTTGGCTTCATACTGTCTTCCATTCTGATCCATACTACCTAGTTGTTGTTAGTCTTCATACTTTAACCGTACTGCTTAATTGACTATGGCCTGTCTAGTGTAGTTCATCTTCCGCTGCATATCATATAGGTTCATTTCTACTGTTTGCCTTCAAAGACCTTGTGTTTTGAATACTTTCATAAAAATCGCCTATTCACCCCCCTCTAGTCGATAACTAGCACTTTCAATTGGTATCAGAGCGAGGTGCTCCCTTGTTCTGTGTGATTCGGTTTAACCACCTGGAGTTTTAGCTATGTCAACTGCAGGGATAATCAAAGTCTCCGCTGCGTGCCCTATCTTTGATGGTTATGATTATCCCAAATGGAAGATTATCATGGACTTAATACGGCAGATGCCCTAGCAAAATGACTTAGGTGTGGAGCTATCGCAACTAGGTTAGCTTGAAGGGGTTAAACGGGACAGAAAACACAGAGTTTACCCGGGTTCGGCCCCTCTCAACGAGGTAAAAGCCTACTCCTGCTTTAGGTTGTATTGCTTGGGTTTTGATTACCAGGGAGCGAATACGCTTGGCCTAGCTCTCGATTGATTGTTACTTGAGTTAACTTGCCGCCGGGTCACCCCTTTATATATGGGTTAATTGGATATATGCCACTACAACTTTCACGAGTTGAAAAAATGTCATTACAATTCCGCACGTTGGAAAAATGCCATTACAACTCTTCCTGTCTCCTCTATATTCCATTACGTTAAATTTGAGACAACAATACCCTTGTCTTTCTCCTTTCACCCTCCTCTCATCTTCTCTTCTAACAAACTGACAACCGTGCCATTAACAACGTCCAGCGATCTGGAGCTCGCCGTCGCCATGCTGCCGCCGCCATCGTTGCCACCAGCAGCAGCGTAGTCCCTGACCCCTTCTTCCGCGTCCCAACCCACGCCTCTAGCCTCTTCCCTAATATTGTCGTCGCCACCGGCCACAATGGCCGCCATGGGCTCAACCTCGGCGAGATCTTGTTTGCCCCACCCTCGTGCTCCCTGGTCGTGCCCCATGGTGCGCTGCACGCCGCGTGTGCCCGCGCAGGCCCAGCCCAACGTCCGTCCGGTGAGCTCCGGTGTGGTCTACACGTGCAGAATGGGCCATGTCCGGTGCACACATGAGGTGGAGCTCTAGCCTCTTCAACGTCGCCGTATCCAAGAGCTCCGAGGATCCTGAGCACACGAGCAAAAGGGCCACAGATCTCCTCTCCGCAGCTCCGCATGCTCTGCAGCGGCCTTGACATTTTGTCGAGCACCCTGCGTGCGCTCACCTGTGTGAACCAGCTGAGCCACGGCGGGCTAGCTCTGACGATTGCGGCCCTTGGATCTTTGGAGGTACGATGCCGGCGAGGTGCAGAGCGAGGGTGGCGGGGCATGGAGCTCCACCACATCCGACGGCTGCGGCTGGACGTAGTACATCCTCACAGAAGGTGACTGGTCCGCTAGAGCATCACCGGGTCGAGCGGTCGAAACATGTCGTTGCTCTCCGGCGGCCCGAACATGCTGGACTTCGTGCTCGTGTCGCCGTTGTTGACGTCGGCGCCCATGCACACCTGCCCAAGAGCGCACGGTGCTGGGCCATGGCCGGTGTGTTCGGGAACGTAGTAATTTCAAAAAATTTCCTACGCACACGCAAGATCATGGTGATGCATAGCAACGAGAGGGAAGAGTATCGTCCACGTACCCTCGTAGACCATAAGCGGAAGCGTTATGAGAACGCGGTTGATGTAGTCGAACGTCTTCACGATCTGACCGATCCAAGTACTGAACGTACGGCACCTCCGAGTTCAGCACACGTTCAACTCGATGACGTCCCACGAACTCCGATCCAGCAGAGCTTCACGGGAGAGTTCCGTCAGCACGACGGCGTGATGACGGTGATGATGTTGCTACCGATGCAGGGCTTCGCCTAAGCACCGCTATGATATTATCGAGGTGGATTATGTTGGAGGGGGCACCGCACACGGCTAAGGGATCAATGATCAACTCGTGTGTTCTAGGGTGCCCCCTGCCCCCGTATATAAAGGAGCAAGGGAGGAGGCCAGTCGGCCCCTGTAGGGCGCGCCAGGAGGAGGAGTCCTCCTCCTAGTAGGAGTAGGACTCCCCTTTCCTACTCCTACTAGGAGGAGGAAAGGAAGGGGGAAGGGGAGAAGGAAGGAGAGGGAGGAAAGGAGGAAAGGGGGCCCGGCCCCCTAGTCCAATTCGGTTTGGGCTAGGGGGCCGCGCGCCCTGCCTCCTCTCTTCCACCACTTGGCCCATTAGGCCCAATACTTCTCCCCCGTATTCCCGTAACTCGACTCCTCGTCATGTCCCCGATCTCATCCGGGAGTCCGAACTACCTTCGGTACATCAAATCACATAAACTCATAATACCGATCGTCACCGAATGTTAAGCGTGCGGACCCTACGGGTTCGAGAACTATGTAGACATGACCGAGACATGTCTTCGGTCAATAACCAATAGCGGAACCTGGATGTTCATATTGGCTCCTACATATTCTATGAAGATCTTTATCGGTCAAACCGCATAACAACATACGTTTTCCCTTTGTCATGGGTATGTTACTTGCCCGAGATTTGATCGTCGGTATCCCAATACCTAGTTCAATCTCGTTACCGGCAAGTCTCTTTACTCATTCCGTAATACATCATCCCGCAACTAACTCATTAGTTACATTGCTTGCAAGGCTTATAGTGATGTGCATTACCGAGAGGGCCTAGAGATACCTCTCCAACAATCGGAGTGACAAATCCTAATCTCGATCTATGCCAACTCAACAAGTACCATCGGAGACACCTGTAGAGCACCTTTATAATCACCCAGTTACGTTGTGACGTTTGGTAGAACACAAAGTGTTGCTCCGGTATTCGGGAGTTGCATAATCTCATAGTCATAGGAACATGTATAAGTCATGAATAAAGCAATAGCAACATACAAAACGATCAAGTGCTAAGCTAACGGAATGGGTCAAGTCAATCACATCATTCTCTAATGATGTAATCCCGTTAATCAAATGACAACTCATGTCTATGGTTAGGAAACATAACCATCATTGATTCAACGAGCTAGTCAAGTAGAGGCAAACTAGTGACACTCTGTTTGTCTATGTATTCACACATGTACTAAGTTTCCACTTAATACAATTCTAGCATGAATAATAAACATTTATCATGATATAAGGAAATATAAATAACAACTTTATTATTGCCTCTAGGGCATATTTCCTTCAGTCTCCCACTTGCACTAGAGTCAATAATCTAGTTCACATCGTCATGTGATTTAACATCAATAGTTCACATCTTTATGTGATTGGTTCACATCTCCATGTGACTAACACCCAAAGGGTTTACTAGAGTCAATAATCTAGTTCACATCGCTATGTTATTAACACCCAAAGAGTGATAATGTTTTGCTTGTGAGAGAAGTTTAGCCTACGGGTCTGCAACATTCAGATCCGTATGTATTTCGCAAATTTCTATGTCTACAATGCTCTGCACGGAGCTACTCTAGCTAACGGCTCCCACTTTCAATATGTATCCAGATCGAGACTTAGAGTCATCTAGATCGATGTAAAAGGCTTGCATCGACGTAACTCTATACGACGAACTCTTTTATCACCTCCATAACCGAGAAATATTTCCTTAGTCCTCTAAGGATAATTTTGACCGCTGTCCAGTGATCTACTCCTAGATCACTATTGTACTCCCTTGTCAGAATCATGCTAAGGTATACAATAGGATTGGTAAACAACATAGCATACTTTATAGAACCTATGACTGAGGCATAGGGAATGACTTTTCATTCTCTTTCTATTTTCTGCTGTGGTCGGATTTTGAGTCTTTACTCAACTTCACACCTTGCAATATAGGAAAGAACTCCTTCTTTGACTGTTCCATTTTGAACTACTTCAAAATTTTGTCAAGGTATGTACTCATTGAAAAAACTTATCAAGCATCTTGATCTATCTCTATAGATCTTGATGCTCAATATGTAAGCAGCTTCACCGAGGTCTTTCTTTGAAAAACTCCTTCCAAAAACTCCTTTATGCTTTCCAGAAAATTCTACATTATTTCCGATCAACAATATGCCATTCACATATACTTATCAGAAATGCTGTAGTGCTCCCACTAACTTTCTTGTAAATACAGGCTTCACCGCGAGTCTGTATAAAACTATATGCTTTGATCAACTCATTAAATCATATATCCCAACTCCGAGATGCTTGCACCAGTCCATAGATGGATTGCTGGAGCTTGCACATTTTGTTAGCACCTTTAGGATCGACAAAACCTTCTGGTTGCATCATATACAACTCTTCTTTAAGAAATCCATTAAGGAATGTAGTTTTGACATCCATTTGCCAGATTTCATAAAATGTGGCAATTTGCTAACATGATTCGGACACACTTAAGCATCGCTACGAGTGAGAAAATCTCATCGTAGTCAACACCTTGAACTTTGTCAAAACCTTTTTTTGACAAGTCTAGCTTTGTAGATAGTAACACTACTATCAGCGTCCGTCTTCCTCTTGAAGATCCATTTATTTTCTATGGCTTGCCGATCATCGGGCAAGTCAACCAAAGTCCACACTTTGTTCTCATACATGGATCCCATCTCGGATTTCATGGCCTCAAGCCATTTTGCGGAATCTGGGCTCATCATCGCTTCCGCATAGTTCGTAGGTTCGTCATTGTCTAGTAACATGACCTCCAGAATAGGATTACCGTACCACTCTGGTGCGGATCTTACTCTGATTGACCTACGAGGTTCAGTAGTAACTTGATCTGAAGTTACATGATCATCATCTTTAGCTTCCTCACTAATTGGTGTAGGAGTCACATGAACAGATTTCTGTGATGAACTACTTTCCAATAAGGGAGCAGGTACAATTACCTCATCAAGTTCTACTTTCCTCCCACTCACTTCTTTCGAGAGAAACTCCTTCTCTAGAAAGGATCCATTCTTAGCAACGAATGTCTTGCCTTCGGATCTGTGATAGAAGGTGTACCCAACAATCTCCTTTGGGTATACTATGAAGACACATTTCTCCCATTTGGGTTCGAGCTTATCAGGTTGAAGCTTTTTCACATAAGCATGGCAGCCCCAAACTTTAAGAAACGACAACTTTGGTTTCTTGCCAAACCACAATTCATAAGGCATCATCTCAACGGATTTACATGGTGCCCTATTTAACGTGAATGCAGCTGTCTCTAATGCATAACCCTAAAATGATAGTGGTAAATCGGTAAGAGACATCATAGATTGCACCATATCTAATAAAGTACGGTTACGATGTTCGGACACACCATTACGCTGTGGTGTTCCAGGTGGCGTGAGTTGCGAAACTATTCCGCATTGTTTCAAATGAAGACCAAACTCGTAACTCAAATATTCTTCTCCACGATCAGATCGTAGAAACTTTATTTTCTTGTTACGATGATTTTCCACTTCACTCTGAAATTATATGAACTTTTTCAAATGTTTCAGACTTATGTTTCATCAAGTAGATATACCCATATTTGCTCAAATCATCTGTGAAGGTCAGAAAATAACGATACCCGCCGCGAGCCTCAACACTCATCGGATCGCATACATCAGTATGTATTATTTCCAATAAGTCAGTTGCTCGCTCCATTGTTCCGGAGAACAGAGTCTTAGTCATCTTGCCCATAAGGCATGGTTCGCAAGCATCAAGTGATTCATAATCAAGTGATTCCAAAATCCCATCAGCATGGAGTTTCTTCATGCGCTTTACACCAATATGACCTAAACAGCAGTGCCACAAATAAGTTGCACTATCATTATTAACTTTGCATCTTTTGGCTTCAATATTATGAATATGTGTATCACTACGATCGATATCCAACAAACCATTTCATTGGGTGTATGACCATAGAAGGTTTTATTCATGTAAACAAAACAACAATTATTCTCTAATTTAAATGAATAACCGTATTGCAATAACTATGATCAAATCATATTTATGCTCAACGCAAACACCAAATAACACTTATTTTGGTTCAACACTAATCCTGAGAGTATAGGGAGTGTGCAATGATGAACATATCAATATTGGAACTACTTCCAACACACATCGTCACCTCGCCCTTAACTAGTTTCTGTTCATTCTGCAACTCCCGTTTCGAGTTACTAATCTTAGCAACTGAACTAGTATCAAATACTGAGGGGTTGCTATAAACACCAGTAAAGTATACATCAATAACATGTATATCAAATATACCTTTGTTCACTTTGCCATCCTTCTTGTCCGCCAAATACTTGGGGTAGTTCTGCTTCCAGTGACCAGTCCCTTTGCAGTAGAAGCACTTAGTCTCAGGCTTAGGTCCAGACTTGGGCTTTTTCACTTGAGCAGCAACTTGCTTGCCGTTCTTCTTGAAGTTCCCATTCTTCCCTTAACCCTTTTCTTGAAACTAGCGGTCTTGTCAACCATCAACACTTGATGCTTTTCTTGATTTCTACCTTCGTCGATTTCAGCATCACGAAGAGCTTGGGAATCATTTCCATTATCCCTTGCATATTATAGTTCATCAAGAAGTTCTAGTAACTTGGTGATAGTGACTAGAGAACTCTGTCAATCACTATCTTATCCGGAAGATTAACTCCCACTTGATTCAAGTAATTGTAATTGTAGTACTCGGACAATCTGAGCACATGCTCACTGGTTGAGCTATTCTCCTCCATTTTGTAGGCAAAGTACTTGTCAAAGGTCTCATACCTTTCGACATGGGCATGAGTCTGAAATACTAATTTCAACTCTTGGAACATCTCATATGCTCCGTGGCGTTCAAAACGTCTTTGAAGCCCCGATTCTTAGCCGTAAAGCATGGTGCACTAAACTATCAAGTAGTCATCATACCGAGCTTTGCCACACGTTCATAACGTCTGCATATGCTCCTGCAATAGGCCCGTCACCTAGCGGTGCATCAAGGACATAATTCTTCTGTGCAGCAATGAGGATAATCCTCAGATCACGGATCCAATCCGTATCATTGCTACTAACATCTTTCAACTTAGTTTTCTCTAGGAACATATCAAAAATAAAACAGGGGAGCTAAACGCGAGCTATTGATCTACAACATAGATATGCTAATACTACCAGGACTAAGTTCATGATAAATTAAAGTTCAATTAATCATATTACTTAAGAACTCCCACTTAGATAGACATCCCTCTAATCATCTAAGTGATCACGTGATCCATATCAACTAAACCATGTCCGATCATCACATGAGATGGAGTAGTTTTCAATGGTGAACATCACTATGTTGATCATATCTACTATATGATTCACGCTCGACCTTTCGGTCTCAATGTTCCGAGGCCATATCTGCATATGCTAGGCTCGTCAAGTTTAAGCCGAGTATTTCCGCGTGTGCAAAACTGGCTTGCACCCGTTGTATATGAACGTTGAGCTTATCACACCCGATCATCACGTGGTGTCTCGACACGACGAACTTTGGCAACGGTGCATACTCAGGGAGAACACTTTTACCATGAAATTTAGTGAGAGATTATCTTATAATGCTACCGTCAAACAAAGCAGAATAAGATGCATAAAGGATAAACATCACATGCAAACAATATAAGTGATATGATATGGCCATCATCATCTTGTGCCTTTGATCTCCATCTCCAAAGCACCGTCATGATCACCATCGTCACCGGCGCGACACCTTGATCTCCATCGTAGCATCATTGTCGTCTCGCCAACTATTGCTTCTACGACTATCGCTACCGCTTAGTGATAAAGTAAAGCAATTACAAGGCGATTGCATTGCATACAATAAAGCGACAACCATATGGCTCCTGCCAGTTGCCGATAACTCCGTTACAAAACATGATCATCTCATACAATAAATATAGCATCATGTCTTGACCATATCACATCACAACATGCCTTGCAATAACAAGTTACACGTCCTCTACTGTTGGAAATATGCCCTAGAGGCAATAATAAATAGGTTATTATTATATTTCCTTGTTCATGATAATTGTTTATTATCCATGCTAGAATTGTATTGATGGGAAACTCAGATACATGTACATAGACAACACCATGTCCCTAGTAAGCCTCTAGTTGACTAGCTCGTTGATCAATAGATGGTTACGGTTTCCTGACCATGGACATTGGATGTCGTTGATAACGGGATCACATCATTAGGAGAATGATGTGATGGACAAGACCCAATCCTAAGCCTAGCACAAGATCGTGTAGTTCGTTTGCTCAGAGTTTTTCTAATGTCAAGTATCATTTCCTTAGTCCATGAGATTGTGCAACTCCCGGATACCGTAGGAATGCTTTGGGTGTACCAAACGTCACAACGTAACTGGGTGGCTATAAAGGTGCACTACAGGTATCTCCGAAAGTGTCTGTTGGGTTGGCATGAATCGAGACTGGGATTTGTCACTCCGTGTAAACGGAGAGGTACCTTTGGGCCCACTCGGTAGGACATCATCATAATGTGCACAATGTGACCAAGGAGTTGATCACGGGATGATGTGAGTTACGGAACGAGTAAAGAGACTGGCCGGTAACAAGATTGAACAAGGTATAGGGATACCGACGATCGAATCTCGGGCAAGTAACATATCGATAGACAAATGGAATTGCGTACGGGATTGATTGAATCCTCGACATCATGGTTCATCCGATGAGATCATCGAGGAGCATGTGGGAGCCAACATGGGTATCCAGATCCCGCTGTTGGTTATTGACCGGAGAGTCGTCTCGGTCATGTCTGCATGTCTCCCGAACCCGTAGGGTCTACACACTTAAGGTTCGGTGACGCTAGGGTTATAGAGATATTAGTATGCGGTAACCCGAAAGTTGTTCGGAGTCCCGGATGAGATCCCGGACGTCACGAGGAGTTCCGGAATGGTCCGGAGGTAAAGATTTATATATGGGAAGTCTTATTTTGGTCGCCGGAAAAGTTTCGCACTTTATCGGTATTGTACCGGGAGTGCCGAAAGGGGTCCGGGGGTCCACCAGCCCCGGGGGGCCACATGGGCTGTAGGGGGTGCGCCTTGGCCTATATGGGCCAAGGGCACCAGCCCCAAGAGGCCCATGCGCCAAGAGATAAGAAAAAGGGAGAGTCCTAAAAGGGGAAGGCACCTCCGAGGTGCCTTGGGGAGGAAGGACTCCTCCCTGGCCGCACCCTTCCTTGGAGGAAGGGCCAAGGCTGCGCCCCCCTCTCCCTTGGCCCTATATATAGTGGGGGGAGGGAGGGCAGCAATAACCTAAGCCCTGGCGCCTCCCTCTCCCTCCCGTGACACCTCTTCCTCCCCGCTTGCGCTTGGTGAAGCCCTGCCGGGATCCCGCTACTTCCACCACCACGCCGTCGTGCTGCTGGATCTCCATCAACCTCTCCTCCCCCCTTGCTGGATCAAGAAGGAGGAGACGTCGCTGCTCCGTACGTGTGTTGAACGCGGAGGTGCCGTCCGTTCGGCGCTAGGATCATCGGTGATTTGGATCACGACGAGTACGACTCCATCAACCCCGTTCTCTTGAATGCTTCCGCTCGCGATCTACAAGGGTATGTAGATGCACTCCCCTTCCCCTCGTTGCTAGATTACTCCATAGATTGATCTTGGTGATGCGTAGAAAATTTTGAATTTCTGCTACGTTCCCCAACAGTGGCATCATGAGCTAGGTCTATGCGTAGTTTCTATGCACGAGTAGAACACAAAGTAGTTGTGGGCGTAGATGTTGCCAATTCTTCTTGCCGCTACTAGTCTTATCTTGTTTCGGCGGCATTGTGGGATGAAGCGGCCCAGACCGACCTTACACGTACGCTTACGTGAGACAGGTTCCACCGACTGACATGCACTAGTTGCATAAGGTGGCTAGTGGGTGTCTGTCTCTCCCACTTTAGTCGGAACGGATTCGATGAAAAAGGGTCCTTATGAAGGGTAAATAGAAATTGGCATATCACGTTGTGGTTTTACGTAGGTAAGAAACGTTCTTGCTAGAAACCTATACAAGCCACGTAAAAACTTGCAACAACAATTAGAGGACGTCTAACTTGTTTTTGCAGCATGTGCTATGTGATGTGATATGGCCAGAAGATGTGATGAATGATATATGTGATGTATGAGATTGATCATATTCTTGTAATAGGAATCACGACTTGCATGTCGATGAATATGACAACCGGCAGGAGCCATAGGAGTTGTCTTTAATTTTTGTATGACCTGCGTGTCATTGAATAACGCCATGTAAATTACTTTACTTTGTTGCT
The DNA here is from genome assembly GCF_018294505.1 of Triticum aestivum. Lineage (NCBI taxonomy): Eukaryota > Viridiplantae > Streptophyta > Magnoliopsida > Poales > Poaceae > Triticum > Triticum aestivum. The sequence continues at coordinate 271,426,221 of NC_057796.1, read as the reverse complement.
ACGCGCGTTAGCCATAGAAGTAGAAGTAATCGTTGGCGTGACAACTTCATGAAGACACAATGATGGAGATCATGATGATGGAGATCATGGTGTCATGCCGGCGACAAAGATGATCATGGTGCCCCGAAGATGGAGATCAAAGGAGCAAAATGATATTGGCCATATCATGTCACTATTTGATTGCATGTGATGTTTATCATGTTATGCATCTTATTTGCTTAGAACGACGGTAGTAAGTAAGATGATCCCTCACTCAATTTCAAGAGACGTGTTCCCCCTAACTGTGCACCGTTGCGAAGGTTCGTTGTTTCGAAGCACCACGTGATGATCGGGTGTGATAGATTCTAACGTTCGAATACAACGGGTCTTGACGAGCCTAGCATGTACAGACATGGCCTCGGAACACATGCAAAACACTTAGGTTGACTTGACGAGCCTAGCATGTACAGACATGGCCTCGGAACACAAGAGACCGAAAGGTCGAGCATGAGTCGTATAGAAGATACGATCAACATGGAGATGTTCACCGATGATGACTAGTCCGTCTCACGTGATGATCGGACATGGCCTAGTTTGACTCGGATCATGTATCACTTAGATGACTAGAGGGATGTCTATCTGAGTGGGAGTTCATTCAATAATCATATGAACTTCATTATCATGAACATAGTCAAAAGGTCTTTGCAAATTATGTCATACGCTTTAGTTCTACTGTTTAAGATACGTTCCTAGAGAAAATTTAGTTGAAAGTTGGTAGTAGCAATTATGCGGACTAGGTCCGTAAACTAAGGATTGTCCTCATTGCTGCACAGAAGGCTTATGTCCTTAATGCACCGCTCGGTGTGCTGAACCTCAGCGTCATCTGTAGATGTTGCGGAACATCTGACATACACGTTTTGATAACTACGTGATAGTTCAGTGTGTAATGCTAACGGTTTAGAATTGTGGCACCAAAGACGGTTTTTGAAACGTCGCAGAACATATGAGATGTTCCGAAGACTGAAATTGGGATTTCAGACTAGTGCCCACGTCAAGAGGTATGAGACCTCTGACAAGTTTCTTAAGCCTGCAAACTAAGGGAGAAAAGCTCAATCCTTGAGCATGTGCTCAGATTGTCTGAGTGCCACAATCGCTTGAATCGAGTGGGAGTTAATCTCCCAGATGAGATAGTGATGGTTCTCCATAGTCACTGCCACCAAGCTAGTAGAGCTTCGTGATGAACTATAACATATCAGGGATAGTTATGATGATCCTTGAGCTATTCGCGATGTTTGACACCGCGAAAGTAGAAATCAAGAAGGAGCATCAATTGTTGATGGTTAGTAAAACCACTAGTTTAAGAAGGGCAAGGGCAAAAGGGATACTTCATGAAACAGCAAGTCATTTGCTGCTCTAGTGGAGAATCCCAAGGTTGAACCCAAACCCGAGACTAAGTGCTTCTGTAATGAGAGGAACGGTCACTGAAGCAGTACTACCCTAGATACTTGGTAGATGAGAAGGCGGGCAAGGTCGACAGAAGTATATTGGATATACGTTATATGAATGTGTACTTTACTAGTACTCCTAGCAGCACTAGGGTATTAGATACCGGTTTGGTTGCTAAGTGTTAGTAACTCGAAATAAAAGCTACGGAATAAATGGAGACTAGCTAAAGGTGAGATGACGATGTATGTTGGAAGTGTTTCCAAGGTTGATGTGATCAAGCATCGCATGCTCCCTCTACTATCGAGATTTGGTGTTTGCGTTGAGCATGATTGGATTATGTTTATCGCAATACGGTTATTCATTTAAGAAGAATAATGGTTACTCTGTTTATTTGAATAATACCTTCAATGGTCTTGCACCTAAAATGAATCTCGATCGTAGTGATACACATGTTCGTGCCAAAAGATATAAAATAGTAATGATAGTTCCACATACTTGTGGCACTGCCATTTGAGTCATATTGGTATAGAACGCATGAAGAAGCTCCATGTAGATGGATCTTTGGACTCACTCGTTCTTGAAAAGATTGAGACATGCGAACCATGTCTATTGGTATATATGCATGAAGAAACTCCATGCAGATGGATTGTTTGGACTCACTTGATTTTGAATCACTTGAGACATGCAAATCATACCACATGGGCAAGATGACTGAAAGGCCTCGTTTTCAGTAAGATGGAACAAGAGAGCAACTTGTTGGAAGTAATACATTTTGATGTGTGCGGTCCAATGAGTGCTGAGGCATGCAGTGGATATCGTTATGTTCTTACTTCACATATGATTTGAGTAGATGCTGAGTGTATTTACTTGATGAAACGCAAGTCTGAATTATTGAAAGGTTCAAGTAATTTCAAAGTGAAGTTGAAGATCGTCGTGACAAGAGGATAAAATGTCTGTGATATGATCATAGAGATGAGTATATGAGTTACGAGTTTGGCACACAATTAAGACATTGTGGAAAGTGTTTCACAATTAATACCGCCTGGAACACCATAGTGTGATGGTGTGTCCGAACATCATAACTGCACCCTATTGGATATGGTGCATACCATGATGTTTCTTATCGAATTACCATTATCGTTTATGGGTTAGGCATTAGAGACAACCGAATTCACTTTAAAAGGGGCAACACGCAATTCCGTTGAGACGACACCGTTTAGAGAAACCTAAGTTGTCGTTTCTTAAAAGTTTGGGGCTGCGATGCTTATGTGAAAAAGTTTCAAGCTGATAAGCTCGAACCCAAAGCGGATAAATGCATCTTCATAGAAAACCCAAAACGGTTGGGTATACATCCTATTTCAGATCTGGAAGCAAAAGTAATTGCTTTTAGAAACGAGTCCTTTCTCGAGGAAAAGTTTCTCTCGAAAGAATTGAGTGGGAGGATGGTGGAGACTTGGTAAGGTTATTGAACCATCACTTCAACTAGCGTGTAGCAGGGAACAGGAAGTTGTTCCTGTGGCACCTACACCAATTGAAGTGGAAGCTTATGATAGTGATCATGAAACTTCGGATCAAGTCACTACCAAACCTCGTAGGACGACGAGGATGCGTGCTACTTCAGAGTGGTATGTGATCCTGTCTTAGATATCATGTTGTTAGACAATACTAAACCTACGAGCTATGGAGAAGCGATGGTGGGCCCATATTCCGACAAATGGTTAGAAGCCATGAAATCCGAGATAAATGGATCTTTGAGAAGAAGACGGACGTGGACGGTAATGTTACCATCTATGAAGCTCGACTTGTGGCAAAGAGTATTTCCACAAGTTCAAGGAGTTGACTACGATGAGATTTTCTCATCTGTAGCGATGCTTAAGTCCGTCGGAATCATGTTAGCATTAGCTGCATTTATGAAATCTGACAGATGGATGTCAAAACAAGTTTCCTTACCAGTTTTCGTAAGGAAAGGTTGTATGTGATACAATCAGAAAGGTTTTGTCGATCCTAAGGATGCTAAAAGGTATGCTAGCTCCAGCGATCCTTCCATGGACTAGACAAGCATCTCGGAGTCAGAATATACGCTTTGATGGAGTGATCAAAGTTTTTGGGTTTATACAAAGTTTGTTAGAAACTTGTATTTACAATAAAGTGAGTGGGAGCGCTACAACATTTCTGATAAGTATATGTGAATGACATATTGTTGATCCGAAATGATGTAAAATTTCTGGAAAGCATAAAGGGTTGTTTGAAAGGAGTTTTTCAAAGGAAGACCTGGATAAAGCTGCTTACATATTGGGCATCAAGATCTATAGAGATAGATCAAGACGCCTGATGATACTTTCAAAGAACGCACACCTTGACATGATTTTGAAAGAGTTCAAAATAGATCAGCAAAGAAGGAGTTCTTGGCTGTATTACAAGGTGTGAGTATTGAGTAAGACTCAAGACCTGACCACAGCAGAAGAGAGAGAAAGGACGAAGGTCGTCCCCTATGCTTTAGACGTAGGCTCTACAGTATGCTATGCTGTGTACCGCACATGAAGTGTGCCTTTTCATGAGTTGGTCAAGGGGTACAATAGTGATCCGGGAATGGATCCATGACAACGGTCGAACTTATCCTTAGTATCTAGTGGACTAAGGATTTTCTCGATTATGGAGGTGAAAAGGAGTTCGTCGTAAAGGGTTACGTCGATGCGAACTTTGACACTAATCCGGATGACTCTGAGTAGTAAACCGGATTCGTATAGTAGAGCAATTATTTGAAATGGCTCCAAATAGCGCGTGGTAGCATCCACAAGATGACATAGATATTCGTAAAGCACACAGGATCTGAAAGGTTCAGACCCGTCGACTAATAACCTCTCTCACAAAGCATAACATGATCGAACCAGAACTGATTGAGTGTTAATCACATAGTGATGTGAACTAGATTGATGACTCTAGTAAACTCTTTGGATGTTGGTCACATGGTGATGTGACCTGTGAGTGTTAATCACATGGTGATGTGAACTAGATTATTGACTCTAGTGCAAGTGGGAGACTGTTGGAAATATGCCCTAGAGGCAATAATAAATAGGTTATTATTATATTTCCTTGTTCATGATAATTGTTTATTATCCATGCTAGAATTGTATTGATGGGAAACTCAGATACATGTGTGGATACATAGACAACACCATGTCCCTAGTAAGCCTCTAGTTGACTAGCTCGTTGATCAATAGATGGTTACGGTTTCCTGACCATGGACATTGGATGTCGTTGATAACGGGATCACATCATTAGGAGAATGATGTGATGGACAAGACCCAATCCTAAGCCTAGCACAAGATCGTGTAGTTCGTTTGCTCAGAGTTTTTCTAATGTCAAGTATCATTTCCTTAGACCATGAGATTGTGCAACTCCTGGATACCGTAGGAATGCTTTGGGTGTACCAAACGTCACAACGTAACTGGGTGGCTATAAAGGTGCACTACAGGTATCTCCGAAAGTGTCTGTTGGGTTGGCACGAATCGAGACTGGGATTTGTCACTCCGTGTAAACGGAGAGGTACCTTTGCGCCCACTCGGTAGGACATCATCATAATGTGCACAATGTGACCAAGGAGTTGATCACGGGATGATGTGAGTTACGGAACGAGTAAAGAGACTTGCCGGTAACGAGATTGAACAAGGTATAGGGATACCGACGATCGAATCTCGGGCAAGTAACATATCGATAGACAAAGGGAATTGCGTACGGGATTGATTGAATCCTCGACATCGTGGTTCATCCGATGAGATCATCGAGGAGCATGTGGGAGCCAACATGGGTATCCAGATCCCGCTGTTGGTTATTGACCGGAGAGTCGTCTCGGTCATGTCTGCATGTCTCCCGAACCCGTAGGGTCTACACACTTAAGGTTCGGTGACGCTAGGGTTATAGAGATATTAGTATGCGGTAACCCGAAAGTTGTTCGGAGTCCCGGATGAGATCCCGGACGTCACGAGGAGTTCCGGAATGGTCCGGAGGTAAAGATTTATATATGGGAAGTCTTATTTTGGTCGCCGGAAAAGTTTCGCACTTTATCGGTATTGTACCGGGAGTGCCGAAAGGGGTCCGGGGGTCCACCAGCCCCGGGGGGCCACATGGGCTGTAGGGGGTGTGCCTTGGCCTATATGGGCCAAGGGCACCAGCCCCAAGAGGCCCATGCGCCAAGAGATAAGAAAAAGGGAGAGTCCTAAAAGGGGAAGGCACCTCCGAGGTGCCTTGGGGAGGAAGGACTCCTCCCTGGCCGCACCCTTCCTTGGAGGAAGGGCCAAGGTTGCGCCCCCCTCTCCCTTGGCCCTATATATAGTGGGGGGAGGGAGGGCAGCAATAACCTAAGCCCTGGCGCCTCCCTCTCCCTCCCGTGACACCTCTTCCTCCCCGCTTGCGCTTGGTGAAGCCCTGCCGGGATCCCGCTACTTCCACCACCACGCCGTCGTGCTGCTGGATCTCCATCAACCTCTCCTCCCCCCTTGCTGGATCAAGAAGGAGGAGACGTCGCTGCTCCGTACGTGTGTTGAACGCGGAGGTGCCGTCCGTTCGGCGCTAGGATCATCGGTGATTTGGATCACGACGAGTACGACTCCATCAACCCCGTTCTCTTGAATGCTTCCGCTCGCGATCTACAAGGGTATGTAGATGCACTCCCCTTCCCCTCGTTGCTAGATTACTCCATAGATTGATCTTGGTGATGCGTAGAAAATTTTGAATTTCTGCTACGTTCCCCAACATCTACTTTGTTGTTGCAAGTTTTACGTGGCTGCTACGGGCTGAGGAAGAACCGTTCTTACCTACGCATCAAAACCACAATGATAGTTCATCAAGTTAGTGTTGTTTTAACCTTCTCAAGGACCGGGCGTAGTCAGACTCGGTTCAACTAAAGTTGGAGAAACTGACACCCGCCAGCCACCTGTGTGCAAAGCACGTCGGTAGAACCAGTCTCGCGTAAGCGTACGCGTAATGTCGGTCCGGGCCGCTTCATCCAACAATACCGCCGAACAAAAGTATGACATGCTGGTAAGCAGTATGCCTTGTATCGCCCACAACTCACTTGTGTTCTACTCATGCATATAACATCTACGGAATAACCTGGCTCGGATGCCACTGTTGGGGAACGTAGTAAATTCAGAAAATTTCCTATGCACACGCAAGATCATGGTGATGCATAGCAACGAGAGGGAAGAGTATCGTCCACGTACCCTCGTAGACCCTAAGCGGAAGCGTTATGAGAACGCGGTTGATGTAGTCGAACATCTTCACGATCTGACTGATCCAAGCACCGAACGTACGACACCTCCGAGTTCAGCACACGTTCAGCTCGATGACGTCCCACGAACTCCGATCCAGCAGAGCTTCATGGGAGAGTTCCGTCAGCACGACGGCGTGATGATGGTGATGATGTTGCTACCGACGCAGGGCTTCGCCTAAGCACCGCTATGATATTATCGAGGTGGATTATGGTGGAGGGGGGCACTGCACACGGCTAAGGGATCAATGATCAACTTGTGTGTTCTAGGGTGCCCCTTGCCCCCGTATATAAAGGAGCAAGGGAGGAGGCCAGCCGGCCCCTGTAGGGCGCGTCACGAGGAGTAGGACTCCCCTTTCCTACTGCTACTAGGAGGAGGAAAGGAAGGGGGAGGGGAGAAGGAAGGAGAGGGAGGAAAGGAGGAAAGGGGCCCGACCCTCTAGTCCAATTCGGTGCCGCGCGCCCTGCCTCCTCTCTTCCATCACTTGGTCCATTAGGCCCAATACTTCTCCCCCGTATTTCCGTAACTTTCCGGTACTCCGAAAAATATCCGAATCACTCGGAACCTTTCCGATGTCCGAATATAGTCGTCCAATATATCGATCTTTACGTCTCGACCATTTCAAGACTCCTCGTCATGTCCCCGATCTCATCCGGGACTCCGAACTACCTTCGATACATCAAATCACATAAACTAATAATACCGATCGTCACCGAACGTTAAGTGCTGAGGATATAAACCTTAGAGTCACCCGCCAGGAGGGGTCGGGTTACTCATAATGGTCATCGGACGAAGCCCGGCGCCAAGCTTGAAGACGGCGGGCCAAAGATGGGCTTAAGACCCGGAGATGGCTTAAGGCCTGTAGTTACAACCGCTATTATGGTAGAACTTGTAGTGTAAGGCAAGAATAGTTGAGAGTCCGAGCCGGACACTCTTATGAGCCGGCCGGGACTCTGAGAGCTGCTGGGCATCAACCTCTCTATATAAAGGGACGACCCGGCGGCGGTTTAGGGACAGGTAAGATCTCATCGAGAGCCAGGCGTAGCAGTTAAGCTCCCTGGTCATCGAAACCCTAATCAATATCAGCTCAACTGGACGTAGGCTTTTACCTTCACCGTAAGGGGCCGAACCAGTATAACCCTCGTGTTCCTTGTCCCGTTTAACCCCTTCAAGCTTCCTAGCTGCGATGGCTCCACGACTAAGTCCTAACTCGAGGACATCTGCCGTGACAATTCCACGACAGTTGGCGCCCACCGTGGGGCCAGCGCACGGTGGATTTGAGTTCTTGAAGGGCAGCTTCGAAGGGCTCAAGGGATACGCTGTGGGCCGGATGACCAAGAGTCGTCGCGGCAAGCTCTACATCGACGATGCAAACTGGGGCCCCGACGCCGGCTCAATTGAGTACGGGTACCGAGTCCCCTTCGGCGGAATTCATGTCTTCATTGGCAAGATTGGGGAGCCGGGCCTTGAGCCGGATCTCTGCGCCGATCTCATCGAGACGGCTCAGCGTGCATGACCTGCCGGGGCTCTACCTGCCTTGAGGCATGCTTTTGTGGGATGTGTTCATGGAGGATTCTCTGAAGGGTCTGGATCTGGTGATGAGACGGCCGCCGGCTCTGACGGCGAGTCGTCCACAGATGAGTCAAACTCGTTGTATCAACTTCAAGATGGCAGGCTCAGGGGTTGTTCCGATGGTGACAGTATTCCGGGTCCTTTTGAGCCGCCGAGCCGGGTTGGGATCTTCATGGCCGGTGCGCAACCTGTTCAAAACCCTGCCACTGGGTCAGGAAACCCGGTGCCCTCGCCGGCTCAGGTGCTGATGGATCTCACGGACAAGATGACGGCCCTGTTGACCGCCACGGTTGACCCGGCGGATCAAGCTTAGCATGACGCGGAGGTGGCGCAGTTAAAATTAGATCTAGTGAAAGCCAAGGAGGATCTGGCGGCGGAAGGGATCAGGATGGCCGCGGAGAGGGCGGCTCTCGACGCCCAGACTCAGTTGATTCAGGCGCAGTCCTTCCGGCTCACGATGGATCAGAACGCGTCCAATGAGGTCATGAGAAGGAGGCATCAAAAGGCCCAATCTCGACTCCCTCCGGTCTACGATCCTCGAAACCTCTTCAACACGCCAGGTGCAGGGTCTAGTAACCCGCCGGGAATCATAGTGCCCGGGTCTGGGACCCCTGTTCAGCCACAAGTGATGGGGCCTCCCCGGGTGAACCCTGCCCCGCCTCAGTATGTGCCAATACCACCGGGTCATTATGCTAACCCGCTGGAGAACATGGTCGCCGCAGCAGCACGGCTGGCGGCTCTCCCAATTGACGGCGACTCTCCAACGGCTATTGAAACCCGCCGGGTTAGAGAACTCCTTCAGACAGCGCCGGCGCAGCAAGAGGCGTACTCTTACAGCCGGGACATGATCCACTCAACCCCTCGTCCAGGCCGGAGCCCGAGTTATAGCAGACACATGGTCTCAGCGACCGGCTCAAGTAATGTCCGACGCCATGACCCGCCCCCTGGCCATGGCCCAGCTCATAACGGAGCCTTTCACGCAACAGACCAAGACAGAGCGCGGCAGGAGGCGGAGCAGGTGCCTCAGTTGACGGCTTACCAGACTCCCCCGGTTTATCCGACGACTTCCGTCGATGTGGGTATCCCTACGAGGACTGGAGGTGTCCCTTGTTTAGTGTCGGCTCTCCACAATGAGCGTCTACCCAAGGATTTCAAAGGGCCTAGGAAGGTGCCTAATTACACGGCTGATTTACAGCCCGGAGCCTGGATCGAGACTTACGAGATGGCCATGGAATTGCTGGAGGTCAGTGAAGCGGCGATGGCCAAGTACTTCACCATGATGCTAGATGGGACCGCCCGCACTTGGTTGAAAGGGCTACCACCGAATTCCATCGGCTCTTGGGCTGAGTTGAAAGCCCGGTTCATCCAAAACTTCAAGGATACCTATAGGCAGTCTATGTCAATTGTGGATTTGACTAACTGTAAACAGCAGGAGGGTGAGTCTACGACACATTGGGTTCGCCGGGTCAAGGAGATAATACATTCATCTGATAAGATGGATGCCGGCTCTGCAGTCTTAATGTTGGAACAGAATTGTCGTTTCCTGCCCTTGAAGATGAAACTCGGACGGCTTAAGCGCGACTGCAATGATATGGGTACGATGATGGCGGCTCTCGTCAAGTACGCCGACTCTGATAGTACCAAGGACCCCGCTTCAGATGATGAAAGGACAGGGAAGGGAAAGAAGAACGGCAATGGCAAGGGTCCTCAGCATAACCCGGGGAACCAAGGAGGTGGCAAGCGTAAGGCCAACGGCAGCCTAGAGTTCGTGGCCAACGCCAGCTCACAGGGGAATAACCAACGACGCAAGGGGAGGCCACCTCCCCGAGCCGGCGGGTTAGGCCCGACGCTGGAGCAGCTGTTGAATGAGCCTTGTCCAAGGTATGGCTCTAGGGAGAAGCCAGCTACTCATCTATGGAAGGATTGTGCAATCATGAAAGCCTTTAAGAATTCCAATGCTTTTAATGGCAACCATGGCCCGGGCGGCGGCTCAGGCGCTGGCGGTTTTCATGGCCTGGGCGGCGGCTCAAGTTCTAATCCACAGAACGGTCAAGGGGGCTTTAATCAGTAGTCTGGCCAGGGTCATCAACAGCAGCAGGGGGGTTATCAGACCAATCCAAAGCAGCTTAACGGTGGACAGTATCATGTATTTACCACCAGTCTGTGTAAGCGATATCAGAAGCTTCATAAGAGGGCTGTGAATGCTGTTGAGCCGGCGGTTCCACGCTATTTAAGATGGTCTGAGCAGCCTATTGTGTGGAGGAGGGAGGATCACCCTCCCCGGGTTGATAACCCGGGTCATTTGGCCCTGGTGGTGGCTCCTTAGGTGGGAGGATATAAGTTCACTAAGGGGCTCATGGATGGAGGCAGCAGCATCAACATCCTCTATTATGAGACCTTCCGTCGTATGGGGTTGATTGATAAGAACCTCAGCCAGTCCAATACTATTTTCCATGGTGTGGTGCCTAGTAAGTCGTCTTATCCAGTTGGTAAGATCGAGTTGGAAGTGGCCTTTGGAGACGAGTACAACTACAGGGTGGAAAAATTAACCTTTGAGGTGGTCAAGATAAGAAGTCCGTATCATGCCATATTTGGGCGGCCGGCTTATGCCAAGTTCATGGCACGACCGTGTTACGTGTACTTGCAGCTCAAGATGCTGGGTCACAATGGGACCATTACGGTTCAAGGCAGCCGGAAGGTGGCCTTGGAGTGTGAGGAAGGTGATGCGGCTTATGCAGAATCTGTCTGTGCAACAGAGGAGTTGAAGTTTTACAAGGATAATGTTGACCCAACAGATATGACCTCTCTGAAAAAGCCAACTACGGAGCAGGAGCCGGCAATGAAATTTAAGTCGGCTGATCAGACTAAACTTGTTGATTTCGTTCCAGGTGATTCATCTCAGCAGTTAGTATCAGTGCCAATCTGGATCCAAAGTAGGAAAGCGCGCTCATCGAGTTCATCCGTGAGAATAGGGACATCTTTGCAAGGAAGCCTTCTGACATGCCAGGTGTACCTAGAGAACTCGCTGAGCACACTCTCAATGTTGATCCAAAATTTAAGCCGGTCAGGCAATTCCTTCGGCGGTTTAATGAAGAGAGGCGGAAAGCCATTGGTGAAGAGGTGGCCCGGCTCTTGGCGGCCGGGTTTCTTGTTGAAGTCTTTCACCCAGAGTGGTTAGCTAACCCGGTGCTCGTGCTCAAGAAGAACGGCACCTGGCGGATGTGTGTGGATTACACGGACTTAAACAAGGCATGTCCGGCTGATCCTTTTGCTCTTCCCCGTATTGATCAAATCATTGATGCTACGGCGGGTTGCGAGCGCTTAAGTTTCTTGGATGCTTATTCTGGATACCATCAGATTAAAATGGCAGTTAAGGACCAGGAGAAGACGGTGTTCATCACTCCCTTTGGAGCCTTCTGCTATGTGTCTATGCCCTTTGGACTCAAGAGTGCACAGGCGACTTATCAGCGTTGCGTGCAGAACTGTCTTCATAACCAGATTGGGCGCAATGTTCATGCCTATGTGGATGATATTGTGGTTAAGTCCAGGGAGAAGGAAACCTTGATAGATGATCTGAGGGAAACCTTTGATAATCTCCGGGTCTACAAGATGATGCTTAACCCGGCCAAGTGTGTTTTTGGTGTTCCTGCAGGCAAGCTCTTGGGTTTCTTGGTTTCTAACAGAGGCATTGAAGCTAACCCGGAGAAGATCAAGGCAATCACCTCTCTGGCTAAGCCGGCGTGTATAAACGACGTCCAGCGCCTGGCGGGTCGTATCGCTGCTTTAAGCCGGTTTATAAGCCGTTTGGGTGAGAAGGCCATGCCATTGTACTAGTTGATGAAGAAAACTGATGACTTTGTCTGGAATGATGCTGCTAATACTGCTTTTGAGGATTTGAAGAGACAGCTGGCGGAGCCCCCAGTCCTTGCTGCTCCGGTTGACAAGGAGCCTTTATTACTGTATGTAGCTGCTAACACACGGGCCGTCAGTGTGGCTGTGGTAGTGGAGCGCAAGGAAGAGGGTAAGGAGCATCCGGTTCAGCGGCCGGTTTATTACGTCAGTGAAGTGCTCATCGAGTCCAAACAGCGGTATCCACATTGGCAGAAGCTTGTTTATGGTGTGTTCATGGCAAGCCGGAAGCTTAAGCATTATTTCCAGGGTCACCCTATCACTGTGGTCAGTTCTGCCCCCCTTGGAGATATCATTCAAAACAGAGAGGCCACAGGGAGAGTGGCTAAGTGGGCTATAGAGCTCGGACCTCATGGTCTGAAATACGTACCACGCACTGCTGTTAAATCTCAAGCCTTGGTGGATTTCATCAACGATTGGACCGAGCTACAAGTGCCCGAAGAAAAGCCGGATAACACATATTGGACTATTCACTTCGATGGGTCCAGGCAATTGGAGGGCTCGGGGGCTGGAGTTGTATTGGCTTCCCCTAAAGGTGACAAGTTCCATTATGTGCTACGGTTGATGTTTCCTTGTACTAACAATGCGGCTGAGTACGAGGCCTTGCTCCATGGTCTTCGGATGGCTAAGGAGATGAGCTTGAGCCGGGTAAGGTGCTTCGGCGACTCAGACTTAGTGGCTCAACAAGTGTCAGGCAAGTGGGATTCCAAGGACCCTCTCATGGCGGCTTATCGCCGTGAAGTTGATGCTATTGCTGGACACTTTCAGGGTTACCAAGTAGAGCACATCGATCGCAGGAAGAACGAGGCGGCTGATGCTTTAAGCTGGCTGGGCTCTCAGCGAAAACCGGTGCCGCCTAATACTTTCCTGGACGTCTTGCATAACCCTTCTGTTAAGTTGCCTACAGAGGAAGACTTGGCTGTCCCTGACCCGGAGGCACAATTGGTGGCGGCTCTCCACGTCATCCCGGACTGGACAGTGCCCTATCTGGCTTACATGACCCGGGGAGATTTACCTGAGGATGAAACTTTGGCCAGACAAATAACCCGGCGGTCTAAGTCAATGGTTGTTATCAATGGTGAGCTGCATTGCCGCAGCGTTACGGGGACGTTCCAGCGTTGTGTCTCCCCTGAGGAAGGTCAAGAAATCTTGCGTGAGATTCACGAAGGGGATTGTGGCCATCATGCCGGCTCAAAATCCCTTGTTGCAAAGGCTTTTCGTCATGGTTTTTATTGGCCGACGGCTCATGCTGATGCGGAGGACTTGGTCAGTAAATGTGACGGTTGCCAGAGGTTCTCACGACGGGCTCATGTGCCGGCTCAAGAGCTGCGGATGATACCGATCACTTGGCCATTTGCGGTCTGGGGGCTCGATATGGTTGGGCCTTTTAAAAGGTCCAAGGACAAGAAGACCCACCTCTTGGTGGCAGTTGACAAATTCACAAAGTGGGTTGAAGCAGAGCCAGTTAGCAAGTGTGATGCAGCCACGGCGGTTCAGTTCATGAAAAGGGTGATCTTTCGCTTTGGCTTTCCACACAGCATTATAACTGACAATGGTACCAATCTGTCCAAGGGCGCCATGGAGGAGTTTTGTCAACAAGAGCATATTCGACTTGATGTTTCATCAGTGGCTCACCCTCAATCCAATGGTCAAGCTGAGAGAGCTAATCAGGAGATTCTGAAAGGCATCAAGCCCCGGCTTTTGGTCCCTTTGCAACGGACGCCGGGTTGTTGGGTGGAGGAGTTACCCTCCGTGTTATGGAGCATCAATACTACTCCTAACAGGTCTACGGGTTTCACGCCTTTCTTCATGGTTTATGGAGCGGAAGCAGTCCTCCCCAGTGACATCTGTCATGACTCGCCTCGAGTGGCGGCTTATGTTGAGGCGGATAATGAACAGGCGCGCCAAGATGCTCTTGACTTGTTGGACGAACAGCGTGATGTGGCAGCAGCTCGATCAGCGATTTACCAACAAGACCTGCGCCGTTATCACAGTCGCCGGGTTAAGTCCCGGGTCTTCCAGGAAGGTGATCTGGTGCTCCGGCTCATCCAAGATCAAACAGATGCGCACAAGCTATCCCCGCCTTGGGAAGGACCTTTTGTGGTCAGCAAGAACTTGCACAACGGGTCATATTACCTCAGTGACATTCGGGAGCACAAAGATTCACGTAAGTCGGAGGAGGAGACCCGTCAGCCGTGGAACATAGCTCAGCTTCGGCCTTATTACACTTGAGCTGCCGGCTCTCGTGATGTACATATTTTTATAAGCCATGTCTATATTATGATAAGCAATAAAGCAGGACCTCTGTCCTTTTTTCTCCTCCAAAGGTAAATGTGTTGTTTCCATTACAAGGTCACATGGTAACTTGGAGGTGGATCCGGCTTATGATCGTATTCGAATCTAGCCGTACGCAATATAATCACTTGGGGGCTTCCTGTTCAAACATAGGTCGTATTCGAACCAAAGAGAACATAGCTGTCGATACTCATTTGATTGGCAAAGTGCCGAGCTCATTGGGGAGTTTTTTCTTTGATCATATTTGAATCATAGCTCAACCCCCTTTGGGAACCGACGTGGATCGTATTCGAATTAGCGTCGTTAAACAACTCTTAAGGTCATTTGGGGGCTTCCTGTTCAAACATGGGTCGTATTCGAACCAAAGAGAACATAGCTGTCGGTACCCTCTTGATCGGCATCGCCAAACCCACTGGGGGATATATGATCGCGCTCGAATCTTAGCTTAACCCCTTTGAGACGGGTCTCTGGTCGTATTCGAACCGGAAGCCCCTAAGTTTTGATTTTCTGATTTACAACAAGTTCTTCTAGTTGTACCGACAGTGTACACGGCGGTTCTTATTCCACCGGCTTAAGTTTGACTCACAGTGCTAGTCGTGCACAATCAGCATTATTATCCGGAGTTGAGGTACCAACCTTATTATCCGGGTTATATAATCCGGAAGTGTACTTGAAGGCCGGTAAGTATGTTATTACTGTTATATCAAGGACATAATTGAGGACCAGTCTTTCGTGGCTTAGATTTATATTCCGGGTTATATGTATGAGACTATGATTCTCAGTGCGGTAAGCCGCCTAGAGACTTGTGATTTGTTTTTCTATGCAGGATAGTTAAAGACAACTATTTGAGCTTAAGGAAAATGAATGATCAATTATGGCCCGGAGGAATATAAGGAAGCAACTTCAATGGAATTAAGCATTCAGCACGTGCACGATGGCACGACAAAGTTAGAATGTTGGTCCTATTCTATTACAAGACTCCCCGAGTCCAAAAGGGTGAAGCATTGTTTAACAAGCCGCCTAAGGAGTCAAGATGCTTGCCGGGTCGAAGCTTCCGGCTCATCCCTCTCCGCTCCTCCGGCTGTTCCCAAGACCTGGAAGGTTGACGATTTCCAGTCAATGCCGCTCAAAGCTTCAAATTGAGCTTCCTCGTCAATTAACCCGGCCGGGTCAATTTCCGGGGCAAAAGTGTGCTTACGAGTCGGCGGGACTAAGCTGATGGCTTCATAACGCGGAGTGGGGATCCTCTGATTCTCTGCATCGTAGCCCGGCTGGTATTTGGTCAGATCAGTGTCATTCCCAATCAGGGTGGCCACCGGGCGCACGATCTTCACACAGGCAGGAAAGTCCTTTTGGTCGAAAGGGGTGCCGTCTTCCTTCAAGCTGGGGTAACCAAGTGCAATGTCCGCCGGGTCTAGCTCTGGAAGAAAAGCCTTGGCCCGGCTCAGAGCAGCTATGGCTCCGGCTCTTGCAGAGGCCCGTCGCAGCTCTTGGACACGCTGAGGAAGAACGGCCAGCCGACGAAGTACTTCCGCCAGGTGAGTCGGAACCTCATTGGATAGAGCCACCAAGGCCAAAGCGCGTTGTGACCCGGTGTAGAGTTGCTCCACCAGGGTGTATACGGCCTTCAGCTTGGTCAGCATGTTTTGATTGAGGTTGGCGCTTCTGGGACCTGTTTAACAAAGTAAGATAAGCCGTTCTCAGTGATGGGAGTTATGAGACATAAAGACTGTAAACTTGTTCAAAGCCTGCAGAAGGACTTACCGAAGATTGCGGCGACCATTTGTGACACATGGCGTTTTAAGCCGGAGAGTTCGGCGGTTCTCTCCGTCAGAGCCTTCTCTGCCTGTTCGGCCCGGCTTACAAGAGCAACCTTTTCTTCGGCCCAAGTTTTCCTCTCAGCTTCAACATTTTGCTTCAGCTTCTCTTGAGCAGCAATGCTGGATTCAAATTTGGTGTTGGCCTTCCGGGTCTCAGTTTCCTGAGTCTTCAGGCGGTTCTTCAGCTCAGAGATATCAGCTTCAAATTCTTTGCAAGCAGCCTGCACAATTTCCGGGTTATAGTGTGAACAATATTATGCGATTTTAAAGTCCCAAGCACTTTCCAAGCAAAGACACTTGGCACTTGGGGGCTAATGCATATTGAAAGTTTCTATCTACAAATTACCGGTTCCTGGAAGTAAGCCGGAAATTAAGTCTACAACATGTTCTATCATAAGTCGTAGACTTGGGGGCTAGCATAGTAAAGATGATTATGCAGTAAGCAATAGAGTGGTACCTCAGACTTCTGCTGTATCTGCTTCACCATGTCAATCTCCAAGTCCCGGCTGCTGTGCACTTGATTGACATAGCCGGAGATGATCTCTCCAATGCTCAGGTTGGCGTAGTTGGTGACGTCCAGCTTGGCCCGGTGGCGCTCTAGCAACTCTTCCTTCGCAGAGCACTTAGCCAGCACAGTGGGTCTCCCCGGCTCAAGAAACTCCGTCCGGGTGATTACCACGTCCGGGTCATCGGCCGGCTGAGCCGGGATGGAGGTCTCCGGATTAGCAGAAGTCTCTGTGATTGGCTCGTCGGTTGGAGCGGTGGCTTCAGGAGCAGAGGCAACTGGCGGCTCTTGAGCTGAAACCTCCGGCCCACTCACGACCGGCTCTTCGACCGGCTTATTCTTCTTTGCTCTTTTACTGAGCTTGGCTTGAGCGCTGAAAGGACAAAAAGTTAGTACAAAGGTATGAGTAAAGATAAGCACAACAAGAGATGATCATCATTACCCGGGTACGGTCTTGAAAGCCGGCAGGCTCGATTGCATAGAGTCGCCAGAGGAGGGTGAAGTTTCCTGATAATTTGAGTCAGAAGAATTGAGCGGTTGACGTATAACACTCGCCAAAGGATGAAAAGGATATAAGTTGGAGATAACCTCGGACCGGCGTTTCCTTGATGCCTCAGGTAAGCCGGAGGAGAGGTCAGCATCCTTGTTGGTCCGGGTGTGTCGCCGGCTCTCATGAATCTGTTGCTTCAAAAGAAATTGAGGATCTTGATAAGCTAAAGGATGTGAAAATCTTACTTTCCGGGTTACTCTTCGGACTTTCAGCCTTGGCAAGGGCTCCGAGTCGGAGGAAAGTGTCATTACCTCTTCAATCACCGGGTTACTTGCTCCGGTGTCATCCTGCTGATGAACCGTATTGATAAGGTGGACAGAAATAAAACAAGAAATGCAACAAGAGCTTACAGGTTCAGGGGTTACCTCTGACTCGGAGCTGTCACTTAGTTGAAGCAGCTCTGAGGCAGTAGGCCTGTTTCCCTTCTTACGGGGAGCGGCTCCCTTGGCGGCTTTCTTAGCCTTCCTGGCCTTCTTGGCCGCCTCATGGTCATACCTGACCTTCCAGAATTTATCATCAGCCTGAAAAAGACAATGAAGATTTCTTAAGGTTCAGATGAAAGCTATCTAAAGGAGAAAATAAGATATTCAGATCAGCGGCTTACCACTGGGGCCGGGTTGGTCTTGCAGAAGGGGCTTAAGCCGGTCCTCCCGCAGTCTGCCAAGCTCTCATTCAAGAGGGCCTTGGTCATGTCTTCAACAACGTCTTCAGGAAGATCGTTGCGGCTGTGTCGCAGGGGGTCATCTTTCCGGCCCGTGTAATCACACATTAAGCCGGGGCGGCGGCTTAAGGGGATCACCCGCCAGGAGATCCAGACCCGGACCAGATCAATGCCGTTGAGGCCGTTGCCCAGGAGAGCCTTGATCTTGTTGATGGTGGGGATCAGAGGTTGACGCTCTGCCTGAGATAGTTTGTTGGGCAGAGGGTGGTTTGGTTCCAGACGCACGGCACGAAAGCCGGGAGAGGGCTCTCGTCAGCCGGAGACGTGTCCTGGCAGTAAAACCACGTCTGGTTCCAGTCTTTTGGATGGCTGGGCGGCTCAGCATAAGGAAAGAGGCAGTCTCTCCGGCGTTGAATGGAGATTCCACCAAGTTCCAGGCTCGGTCCGTTGGCGCACTCATTCTGACGGTTCAAATAGAATAGCTCTCTAAAGAGCAGAAGGCTGGGCTCTTCTCCAAGGTAGACTTCGCAGAATACTTGGAAGTTGCATATGTTTGACACGGAATTGGGTCCTATGTCTTGTGGCCGCAGATCAAAGAAACTCAGCACATCTCTAAAGAACTTTGAGCCGGGTGGTGCGAAGCCCCGGCTCATGTGATCAGCAAAAATCACTACTTCACCCTCCCTTGGTTGCGGTCTCTCCTCTGACGGGTCAGGGGCACGGTAAGACATGACATCCTTCTTGGGCAGGTAACCCGTCTTTACGAATTCAGCTAAGGTGTCGTTGGTGACGTTGGACCTCATCCAGTTGCACGTGATGGGTGCTTTGGGAGCTTTGGGAGGCATTGTGAAAGAGGAAGCCTATGACAAAAGGAACATGTCCGGTTCAATTATAAGCCGGCAGATGTTTACAGTTTAAATACTCAAATGGCGGCTTATGAGAGGGGCCTAATGACATATGGTTAAGTACATCGGGTTATCTAAGCCGCTGCAAGTATCGTGAGTAATTCAAATTGACTATGGCTTTATTATAAATGAGCCGGAAAAATTACGGCGCATGGCTTCTTTTGAGCCGGAAACATAAACCGCCATAGCTCAGCAGAGGCAATTTTTGACTAAGTCTGGTGAAAACAAGTTTCACAGATCGCAGTAAATATTTTGGATCAAACGATTGGCTAAAGAGGAAAATTTTCTAGACCTAGAATTGACACATAAGAAGTCCACAGATTCAGAATGGGATCTTCTTTCAAACGAAGGGGATCTACTAGAGTTAAAATGGATGAGCAACAACTACCGCAGGAGTTCTGTGCTAATCTTGGATCGAAACATGGCCATAGTGGTAGAACTACGGGGAACTTACGAAGAACAGTGAAGAACGGCAAAGAACAGTGGAACCCTAATGTGGATCTACGGTGGAGAGGTGCAGGGACTTACATGTGCGGGGTTACGGCGGAGATCCGTCGCGTTTCTCTGGTCACGTCAGGGTGATGCAGCGGCCTGAGTTGGTGAAGATGAAGAAGCCCGCGGTGGCGGTGGCGACGGGGCTCGGGCGGCAGCACAGTGGCGAGAGGAAGAAGAGGATGGAGACGATGAGTGGCACGAGGCTCATGGGCCGGGCTACTTATAAGGTGAAGCTCATAAGTGGGTGCGAGAAACGAGGGGGTCACGGCGTGATTATCTCGCCCCCGAGGCGCCTCGATTCTCGGGATGATCATTAAAGACAAGATCCGTTGGGATTTAATAGAATAAAGAAATGAACTTAATGGAAGATGACGTCACGGCGGGTTACCCGGAATCCAGAAGATGATGTCACGGCGGGTTATAGCCTTCACACAATTGTAAGCCAGAGATTTTCTGTTGACAAGATTGAAGATTGACATGAGCCGGCTCAAATAAATCTGGGGCCTAATGTTGAGGATATAAACCTTAGAGTCACCCGCCAGGAGGGGCCGGGTTACTCATAATGGTCATCGCACGAAGCCCGGCGCCAAGCTTGAAGACGGCGGGCCAAAGATGGGCTTAAGACCCGGAGATGGCTTAAGGCCCGTAGTTACAACCGCTATTATGGTAGAATGTAACATCCCAAATTTTCAATTTGGTATGTTATACATAGATCATCATTGCATATCATGTTTTATTGCATTTTGACAAATCCTCGATAAATCCTAAGCAACTCAAGGACCCTCTGAGAGAGTTGGGGATTTTTCTCGAATTTTCATATTTGATTTTCATCAAATATTAAGACGAGGATTTTGGTTTTAATTATTTTTTCTCCGAAAAAATATTTCATTTTAAAAATAAATGAGAGGAGAAAATATGACTTCTCCAAAACAATTGAAATACTGGAGGAAAAATGTTAAAATCATTTATTGGAATTTATTTGGATTTTATTGCAATTTTTATTGCATTAAAAATATTGCATGTTTTCAAAATATTTATTTTGTGTTAAAAAAATGTTCACCCTATTCTAGATTTTCTAACTAGACGGGGAAAATTTATTTTATATTTTTCTGATTTTTATTTATTTTTTTGTGAATTATTTTCCGTGACACATTAAAAAAAAAAACAGCGCGCGCCCGCTGGGCCGATCCCAGCCGAGCGCCAGGCCGCCGGCCCACCCCGTCGCCCTCTCCTTCCTCCGCACGGGAGAGCGCCGCCGCCGTGTCCATGGTGGACACGGGAGTCCTCGCCCTCTCCTTCCTCCGCACGGGAGAGCGCCGCCGCCGTGTCCATGGTGGACACGGGAGTCC